>NC_043759.1:9572897-9872897 GCF_902148845.1 Salarias fasciatus
GAGATGTAGATGAAATGTTGTACCTCAGCGTGTTTTCACTGTCAGCAACACGCTTCGATGTAGAAAGTGCTTTGGACGCATGCCACATTTACAAAATGTCCTCAGCTGTAGGTTCCCTGGTTTGATTCCCAGCCGACTTGAAGTATTTTCCCCTTCTCCTTGTTTCCTGTCCGCCTTTCCAGATACAGCACACAAATCAATAAGACAGAAACGGTCAATGTACTCCTGAGGAAAGACATGCGGAACAACAGTCGCCCGTTCAATACTAGTGAGTTATTCAAACTGTTCAGTCACAGGTTTCCTTTAATTAACTCCTCTGCTGAAAAACACCGTCACAGTTAGTCCTTTGACATTCAGGTAAACAAAACTGAAGTCCTGAACACGGTCTATTAAACTGTTGAAACTCTTTCAGTTATTTGAAATGATGGAAGCTTTGCAGACGTTCACGTTTCCATTCGTTCCGCTCATTTGAATATTACAGCATTTACTATTCTGATGCTTTTTATATGTCAAACACAAATACCACACATTCTGTAATTAGTTTATTCTTGTGTGACACCAACGTCTTGAAGTAAAGCCACGGATGTCATGCACACCTTGAGAACTAGTTCTCACACACACATTCTCAGGCAGAAACCACAGGCTTCATTGTGAAGTTATCAGGATGCAACACTGGGTTAGTGTGACCAAGCAAGAGGCGCCTTGGCTCATCAGCAGAAAAGGAGCCGGGGTGTTGAGGTGTGTGTGTGTGTGTGTGTGTGTGTGTGTGTGTGTGTGTGTGTGTGTGTGTGTGTGTGTGTGTGTGTGTGTGTGTGTTGGATTCAGGGTGGTGGGAGTACAGCCGCGCTGAGAGATAAGAAGTTGTGGGATTGTTGAGTCGAGGGAGAAAAAAAGAGCAGAGAAAACAGATGGATGTATAAACTGAGAGTGTGTGAGTGTGAGAGAGAGAAACTTCACTGCACTAGTGTCACTATCAGAGGTCTTACTTTAATAAACAACTTCTTTCTCCATTTTAGCACCCTTTATTGTTGGATTCAGGTACACAAACTATTCACACAAATCATCAAGACGACACTTTCACAAACAGAAACAGACATTTATTGTCAACATGAGACTAAAACATTGTTTTTCATGCATAAACACACAGTCATGATGTTACACTAACTTTTGGACAGTAGTGACAATATGGGACAAAGTCATATTTAGCACAGTAACATGATTTACAGCTTCAGTATGTGTTTAAAGCGTCTTTCCCGATCGGTCCTCATCCACTCACCATGTGCCATCTGCTGGGTGCAGCCCTGTGCCTTGCTTTTATCAAAAAAGCCGTTGACCAGGGGATTCCCATTGTTCCAAGAGTCTTATTCCTGATTTGGGATCCAGGAGTTCAGTAAAAACTCACGGCAGGAAGCGCAGCAGCGAGGAAAGAGTTCAATAATATTCCTGGAGGAAGACGAGCCAGAGTCCGAACGATTCTCCAACATGACACTGATATCCAAATAAGCAGTGAAGCGTCTCTTCCAGGTAGCGCATGCGTGTTCGGCGCCACATATACGTGGACGCACATTAATAGAGGAAAACTCACACACGTGGCCGTTCGACATGCTGCAGAAATCTGCCACACACACACACACACACACACACACACACACACACACACAGACACACAAGCAAAAAACAGACAGCTCAGTCTCACACCTGCCTTTCATATATGTTCAAGTGATTCTGTAAAATAAGAAGGTGACAAACAACACAGCAGAAAGTCATGGGATTCACACCGCTTCTCTCACTGAGCAGGCACACACGTTCTCACCAAACACACCCGCAGCCAGGCTCGGCTCGGCTGAGGTAAGCAAATCTTCTCTGTGTTGTGGAAACCAGGTTTCTTTCTCTTGTCTTCATGTACTTTCCGTCTCACACAATACCTGCTTTTGCATTTTTTTTTTGTTGTTTTTTTTCCCCCCCCAGAAGCGTAGTCTGAGTTTTCCCTGACGGTCGTCTGCAGTCTGGTCCAGGGCAGAGGACGCTGAGTAAAAGTGATATGAGAAGCGCGCTCGAGGAATAGAGAAGCAGAGGTTATGCAAAAAACAATCACACGACAGAACTTTGTCACACAATCGCAGCGTCATCATATGGACGCGGCGCAAGTGAGAGGCGGCGCTGTCCTTCATTACAAACAGAGAATGAAGACGAGTGCATGGGACTGGGAGTACAGGCTGTCTGCCTGTGAAGAATTGAAAGTACCGTCATGCAACGTTCGTCCCTGCTGATAGAAACATCATCGGCAGCGCTCATTCTGAGAACATGGTGGCACGAATTGTCTTTGGCACAGTCGCGCGCGCGGAGATGCAGAGTACACACAGTTGTAAACAAAAGGGTCCTGTGGGAGGAAGTGGGAGGGAGGGAAAGTACCTCAGCGAGACGACAACAACAGCAGCAGCAGAGCTGCAGGGAGCGACAGCTGCTCACTGAGACGGGCGCGAGGGATCACCTCTGCACCATAACAAGCACGTCGATGATAACCTTTGACCCACAGCCCGACAGACACACAAGAGGCGCGGCGATCCCGGAGACAACGCAGCGGCAGGGAGCTGGAATGTCTCCTGGACGATGCACGCTTGCATTGAAATTGTTTAAAGCAGTGTTGCATGGAATACTCACTTTGGGATTCTCTAATGTGTTTGAGAGTCACCATTGCTGACATGTTTCCAGCTGCACATTACAGAAGTGATACCACCAAATGCCTTGACACTGAGCATACATCATCCACCTGCTACGCTGGTTTTATCCATGATGATGCTCACTGGGCGCTGGACAAAACAAAAGACTGACAAGCAACCGCACACACTCACATTTACAGACTTTTACGCCTCAAATAGGTGGAATACTCCCCAAAAAACTGGTGTCGCTACAAAGAGAACATGCCAAGTCTAAACAGAAAGGCCCTGAGACCCAGACTGGAACCAGGACGGTCCAGCCAGTCACTGATAAACTGCAAAATTATTCAATTATTTTTTCAGCTACTTCACGATGAGCTGATATTTTCTCCTCATAAAGACGCTGACTTCTTAATCTTCCATAATATTAATTTGGACCTGTAGGTTAGAGGGCAGAAGCGTGGTTGTGTGTTCAGTACATTGGCACGGCGATGACGGTACGTCCCATACGAGACCCGAGCTCCTTTTGATGTGGCATCTGCATGTTCTCGTTGCGCGTGCGCTCGTTTTCTCCCCTGGTTAGCCCGGTGCTGTTGCATAGTCCGAGAGCATGCATTGGAGGTTAATTGGTGAGCTTGAGCTGCCTGACGATGTGTATATGAACCTGTGTAGTGGTGTGTCTGGTTCTTCAGTTCAGAATCCTAAGCAGCCTTAGAGCTCTGTGCAAAACAAGAACACAAATCCCCATTGATTTTACTTTTTACAGTAAGATGCTAAAATATTGTCATAGTAAAATGATAAATCCTATTTCAATTACTTTCAAGTTTAATTTTGCTTCCATGAACCATAAATACAATTTATTGCACACTCATTAGCCAACACAGAAATTCTGCCTCTGTTTACCGAACACTTTTAACTCAAACACTGCAGAAATACCGATGCACTTTAATGCAAAAACTGTAACAACAAAGCATTTGTGCAGGGTATCGACTGAGTTTTGTTGTTGCTGTTTTGTTTTACACACTATAAAAGGTTGACATGAATATTTTTCATCTACTAGATTCCAGATGATCTTCATAGAGACATTTAGTCCTGGTATTCCTCCTGCTTGACTCACGCACACTGCTTCTTTGACCTTTATCATTTGATTTGCTGGTAAGGAGGCCCCCACTCTTTTGTGCAGATGATAGGAGCAAAAAGCCCTGCCCAGCTCCACCCATCCTGAGCACAAACCACACACACACACACACACACACACACACACACACACACACACACACACACACACACACACACGCGCGCACAGAGACACGGTATCTGACCATAGTCGCTACCTCACTTGACCACAATTGACTCCGATCAAACCCATCCCCCCTTCACAATCTAGGACCACACCTAAAGACCCTGCATGCACCGCACACACCAGCTATTATGTAACACAAAGGCGGCGTTCACTTTTCGAGGCGGCTCTCACTTTACTGACTGAAACACAGGCGCAGTGTTTGCTGTGGCGGTGGGATTCCCTGTTTTGGATGAATGTATTTCATATTACGTTTGCGTTGTTAAGTCAATGATCAATGCGCGGCATTGATAAGTGAAAGTTGTGAATTGTTTCAGGGGAAGTCCCAGTTAAACAGTTGCTCTTGTAGAGCCGCACACCTGTCCGCGGGGGAAAGCACCTCGCCGGGCACGGCTTGCGATAAATCGATAATTCATTACAACACACAAAATGTGCAATAAATATAGAAAGGAAACCCCCGAGTGACAGGCAACTGGTGCAGGTATTCAGACTGAATACCTTGGCTTAAGGGTCATTGTCTGACGCGGTTGCCAGATAAGTTGTAAAATGCAGGTGCACAGCCATGTGGACAGATAATTGCTGCGAGGGGAGGAGTTTTTCATATGCAAACACATGCGCTCACACACAGACACACACGCCTGTGCAGGTGCATGCATGGAGATTGCTCCGGCTGTGTCATGCAATTTGCTCATTCAGGATGATGCTATAGTTTGTCACATGCATAAGCATACATTGACTAATCCAAGGAGTAACTGGGATTATCTATTCCATTTTCCTTTGTCTTTTTCAGCAGCTCTCATAATTTTTATTGCAGGAGGTGACTCATAAAGGTCTCTCTTCATGACAGTGTAAAGCAGAGGTGTCCAACATAAGGCGCGTGGGCCAAAAGCGGCACACAAGAGGCTTCAATCCAGCACATCAACCCAAGCAAATTTTTAAAAATTGTGTTTTCAAGGAAATTTCTTCAGAGCAGCGGACACAACTCAACATAATGACCCGAAATGAGACATCAGAGATGTTGCCATGAAAGTTACGTAATTGCTGTCAGGCTAGCTCCAAAGTCATGCGATCACAGTGAGTTTGTGAAAACATAACAGGCTCCAGAGTAGCAAAACGCCCAGTCCACATTATCCTAGGACTTCGTAGTTTCATCGTTGAGAATCACCAGAATAACAATCCAGCTTCATTGTCTGTTCACATGAATGTTCGTGAACTCGCAATGTTTACAGCGTGTTGTTCTCTCGATTTCATTACAGAAACAACACACAGCGCCAATTTGTGGCCTGGCATGCTAACGACATCATTTTCAGCATTTCTGTGCAAACGAACATAGTTTTCAAAACGCTGCCTTTTAAGCGGTAAACTCCTCTGAAACATGGAACATCTGCAGGTATTTAGTGAACCAAAATGCCTACATCAGCTCTTAACTCTGTAGCTGCACAAAAAAAGGAAAAAAAATGTCCACATGCATGAATACAAGTCTCTTCTGTGTTTCTAATGTAAAAAAGAGGTTCTAATAAATCGATACTGTCGAAATGGGGCTTCTCTGAGAGAATACGCACATAACAAAGCCTCGGGGTTGAAAGCTCACTCTTAGGAGAGCGGTAAACAGGCTGTTCCTGAATCACACAGGGGCAGATGTTTTCTGGGAGGCCATGTTGGTGGATTGCAAAACAGGAAACACAGGGCCATGATAACTCAAGCACACACACACACACACGGGGGGGTAATTGCACTCACAAAGTGCGTGGGCACATGACACAGGGCATTCAGAGATATGTGAGAGTGGGAAGTGTGTGTGTGTGTCAGAGTGCCAGGACCCTTTTTGATCTTCTTTTCTTCACACATCACTTGTTTGTGCACATTTAGTGAGGCTGGTGATGCACTGAGGGTTTACGTGCCAAAGCGATCACAGGGAGTGATTAATGGTACGGAGGCTACTTCCCTAACTTGGCTGACAGTCGTTCGGCTCGACAGGACTAACTGGTACCACATCAGGGAGACGCAGGGAAAAAAAACACAAGAAAGAGCGACAGAAGCCAAAGATCACAAGTGAAAGACAAGAACGGTAACCTGAAAGGTCCTCATTGAGATGGATGAGCACTTTCATTCCACCGCTAATCTCTCAATGTATCTGTCGCTCTCGATTACACACAAACACACACACACATTAACGCGGTGTCTTTTCTGTGGATCCCGGACAAGACCGAACTCGCACACTGGCCTGCCATGACTTAAAGCACACACGTGTCGAACCGGTCAGACGGCAGTCGGCGCGGCGCGGCGCTCCATCGGGAACACGACCGGGCTGTGTCACGAGAGTCATTGTTGCACTTACGACAAAAGGATGGTATAGTTATGCGGCTGCCTCATTGAACATGATACCCCAGGTCACACGCTCCATATGGACCGCACTTTCATTTGTCACATGTTTTTATTACAACTTCGCAATGATTTGTCCCAATTACAGTTTTTTTCCTCATTGTTTTTAAGTTCAAACATGTAGAAAGAGATCTGTATGATGATGATGATGATGATGAGGATATGAGTTTGTTCCATGTTGCTTATAAGAAACACGGCGAATGTTGAGTTTTGTTCTTTCCATTAAGAGGAACTGGTTTTATCCTCTGTGGTATCAGTGGATAAATGTGCGAGTGCGTCTGGAGGGGGGGTGGGTATGGGGTGTAGTTTGGAACAGGATGTAGCTGTGCAAACGCCTAAAAGCTTCTTATGCTTCTGTTTGCACAAGAGGTGAAGCAGCAAAAAAAAAAAAAAAAAAAAAAAGGCCAATCGTTCAGCGTGAGGCCACGGTGTGCCCATGGCCGGGAATTCACCAGTCTGTCTGTCGCCCTGTCAGTCTGAGGGCGGAGAGTGAAGCAACCCTCCACAATCTCGGTCCGGGATTCACTCCATCGTAACGTTTCAGCACACATGTGAAGAAAAGTGCATATTTTTTTCTAAACACAGCTTAATGGACAAGTTGGCAAGCAGCTCAGCGGAATGCAAAGCTGTATGCAAATGAGATGCAAAGAGTGAGTCAGCTGAATAATGGAAAATTTCTTTTTTGCCTCAAAGACATTTTTTCTACATTCAATTCAAGAAACTGGCACACGACGAGTTACAAGGCTTAAGATGTGAGCGAACACAAACCAGTGGTCACATTGACCAGATCTGTTCAAAATTAATGGCACCGCTTGAGCATACCGATGCTAGTTTTTTTTTTTTCCTTAATTTATCTTTACTACTTCCTGGCATTGATCTGATGCTCACAGTTATATCAGAAAGACTGAGAACCCTCTGGGTTCATCCATGTAAACAGAGAAACATGCACTCAGACACTAACATTCACAAATACGGACAATTTTAAGCTGAGAAGGTTAAAAGGTCAAGGTCACCAACAGAGGCCTTTCTGGAAGTCATCCTGGCCCAGCAGGTGCTTAAAGCCACTACCTAAACTGTTTGGTACAGGAAGCATATACAAGGATTAAGTTATAAAAATCTACTTAGGTTCCTACTTAGCAAAAAAATAATTTAGCTGAATCTTCCTTAAAGGAACAGGAAAAAGGTGCTGAAGGAAAGAAATCCCTCCAGATCCAGATGATAAAAGAAGACAAAGAACAGGTCTAACAGCTATGACTAAATCCTTCCAACACACACGCCGGAGGATGGATCAATGGATGGATGGAAGCAGGAAGAAAAGGAGAGCAGAACATTAAAAAAAAAAAAGTTACATCGCTGGCTATTCCAGCTGAATTACTGGATCCACCTCGGAGCTTCCTGGTGAACCACACCTTGGCATTTTGTAGAAATGCGTCTGTACGCCAGTGTCGAAATTGGGTTAGGTGCATGTGACCAGTCAAGTTGTGTTCCTCGCGACTCGGTTGAGCAGTTTGATGAAACTTAATCGCCCATCTTTAGAGGCGAACGGAGATCACGGGACTGTTATGAAAGCCTTGTGTTCCAGAGGTGGCCGGCTGATGCCTATCTAGTGCTTTTTCTCATGAATCTTATACTTAATCCCCCGTGGTTTCTGTCTGCCTGGCAGTCTCGAGATGTCAGGTTGGCAGACCCTCTTCCCACTGAACCACGACCCGTTTTTTTTTTTTTTTTTTTTTTTTCTCCCAAGCGGCTCCATGTAGTATCTGTATATCTCTCTCACTTCTTTCTCCCCCCCTTTTTTTTTTTTTTTTCCTTTTCTTGTTCTACCTGGACCGAAAAACGCCGGAGGTTTTCTCGTGGGAAAGTCTTGGAGAGGTATGTTGCTCCGTGAGCAGGGAGTGAGAGAGGAATCCCGTTTTTCTGGGTCTGGTCTCACTCCCTGTTCTGTGATCCCATCCCGGCCCGGCGTCATGGTCGGCATCGTGTCAGGACTCGCACCGATGTTAGGAAATTCTCGCCTGATCTCGCTCAGCCGGATCCAGCACCTGTGCACTGCTTAACTATGACCTTTTTCTTTGTTACATCACTTTTTTTTATTTTTTGCCTATCCTCTCTCTGCCTCCTTATATTTTTATTAAAAATTCCTTATTTTTACATCTGATTTTTATGTTACAGGCATTTTCCATCACCACACTTGTATAAATATATTCCAATAATAAATAACACTGATTCTAGGTCAAAATTAGATCTACAGGTAAACATGTTCAGAAGGAGAGAGCCTTCACAGCTGTTTATGTTAACCATAAAAGCCTGCTGATAAACTACCTGCTCACTGCTATTCAGGCGTCTGTGTGAGTTCAGACACAATGAACATCTGAGTGATTGAACGCAGGAGAAAAGAAAGCTCGAACAATGCGTTCCAGACCTGACTTAACTTTACACCAGCCTCAGAGATGTTTGAAGCATGTTCTGAATGTCTGAGCGCCACTTTTAGAAAGCTGCCAATTATGTCTGATTATATTTCTCCAGGGCAGTTTTTGTTGTCCCCAGATTTCCCCCTGACTTCCAGAGGGACATTTGGGGTGAGTGTTTCCGCACGGCTGGCGGCACGGCGCTGCAGTGACTCATACTGTCGCATCGTAGTGAGAATTCTACAGGTTTGGGGGGCTTTCTGTGTGTTTATGTCCCTGTTCTGTCAGGTAAGCAAACCTGCAGTCAGACATTTGCTGCTTAAGTCAAACACGGACTCCTTGTATTTCAACTGTAAAATCTCTCATCAAAAATCAGGAAAGGCTACTTTATCTTGCACATTTTCAATCAACAAAATGAATCTTTTTATGTATGAAACGTTTGAAATAAATTGAATATCCTGTTAGCAGATTTCACAATCACCATTTCCCAGGAAGAGAAAGTGAAAGCACAAAACTACATTGTTTGAATAATCACACTTGCACAGCCGCGTCTTGATGAGAGGGCATTTTATTGCCTTTAACGTTTATCACTAAACCCAATATCTCCAACGTCCAAACACCTCTCTAACATTTAATCAGCAGTTTTGGTGAGTCTTGCTTTGTTGTCATGATAATGTGACAAAGGCGACAGATACAGGTCGTCGCATTACCGTCGCAATAACAGAAACAGAGCTGAACATCTCTGCATTTGTGAGTATTTTAAGAGCGTGACCTGTCAGGCTGGATTATTCTCACACATGTTTAGACATCTGACGAAAAAGAAACAGCTGGATTGTTGTTCTGGAAAACATTTTAGCCTCTTTGTTTCTTTACAGAAGCTAAACTGTCTCACAACTCTCTCATCAAAGTTTCAGAGCGCACAGGCCGAAGAGGTAAAAACTTCAGGGAAGGAAAACAAGAAATGAAGATAAACAGACTGAATAAAAGCGAGGCTTCAATAACTAAACAGACGATGGTAGATTCACATTAATGTGACACAGCAGCACCTGTGGAGCAGATTCACACTGGACATGAGAGGACTGCAGGAAGCAAAGCATTATGGGTTACTCTGTGGGGTTCTCTGACGACGGGATGTGATACTTGTGGGTGATCCGAGACGCCGAATGCCCCGATGAGAAAACTGCAAAGTACACTATTCTAAATGCATCTTCAACAGCTTTATTTTACATTTCTTAACTATTTATTCTCCTTTTTTTTTTAATTGCCTCTTGTCTTTTAAAGCTATAGTGTGTAACTTTTAATGTCTATGAATGTACGTTTTAGCCAAACCACTACTAGTGGAGATGACAAAATGCAGATTAAGCCGATCGGCTCCTCTAACATGTCGCGGGATTTTTAAATATATATCATTCTTGCTTTGCGTGTCGACCGGCGACATTCCCGCGATGGCGCGGAGGAAATTACGCATTTTACGTCACAACAAGAAGGGAGGGGGAGGACGCGCAGAGGGTCTCACAGCAACAGGCCTAGCTCTGGCAGAATGAGGAAGCAGCATGGCGGATAATCCAAAGAAAGAGTCCTGAAGTGGATCCTACCACCAAAAAAAAATAAAAAGGCCTGGACGGTCGGCAGAAGGATTGCTGGCGAAGAAGGAAAGCGACCGACGGAGAAGGCAAAGGAGGATTTGTATTGGCGTGGCTTTTCCTCGGTGGAGAGTGTTGAAAGCAGAAAAAAGAAAACGATTACCTCTTCGGAAGAGTCCATCTTTTTTTCACCAGCTGTCCTTATTCACACAGAATAAAAACCGTTTCCAACGGTGATTCGCGCTGTGGAAACGCGAATCCCCGTGGCAGCGGTTGGGGGGAGAGGGGGAGGCGGGGGACACCGGGGACACCTGGGCGTACGTCATGTGGACGCGCCGGCTTTATTGTTGTAAGAACGCAGAATTCCGCTAGAGGGCGACCGAAGTTACGCACTATAGCTTTAAATGCTCTTTTTGTTTCTAAGATTTCAGTGTCATTTTATGTCTTTGTATATTGTATAAATTTGTCTTTATTAAGGATCGACCGATATGGCTTTTTTAGGGCCGATGCCAATTATTGGTACTTATGGAAACCGATAACCGATGTGTCGAACCGATATTCATTTGCAGCAAAAATGAACATTTTGGCATCAAAATGTAGCTGTGGGTGGGACATTGTTATACAGCCCAGAGTAGTGACATCAGGCAGAGAGAGAGAGAGACGGCTGTATATGCAATCCAAAGAGCACGTTTTTAAAAACACTCATTTTATCGACTATTGGTGGAAAAAAAAGGCCGATACCGATTATTAGAAAAATGCCCAATATCGGCCGATATTATCGGCCAGGCCGATGATTGGTCGATCCTTAGTCTTTATACAAATACATTTTAAATAAATAAATCAGCCCAGATATCGGATTCAAACCTGCGAACATGTCTGCTTCTCTAAACTCCAGGCCACCACTGTCCATAACCATAATACACACACAATACACTCACATTTGATAACACACACGATGGTGTAACTACATCATTATGTCATGACCACATCTATTTGTTCCAGTTTTAAAATCACACATAAAACATTCTCACGAACTGAAGCCCTTTTTTTTTTTTTTTTACACTTTACAATCGAGGAAGGTCAGCAAAGGTCATATTAAGAGTACGAAACCGAACGACATCAATCACTACAGGTGGCGCTGAGAAAGCAGAAGAAGAAACCGTCCATTTTTTTATGGTGTAAGCACCTAAGAGAGAACTGAACTGGAGGAAGTTTAGGGCAGGAGGAACAACAGCAGAAGCAGTGTTCGGCCCTTTTATTTGTGTGAAGGTGATAGTGGATCAGCGGGTGTGTATCCCTCTTTATGCAACATGCAAAAAACCCAAACACACACACACACACACACACACACACAAATGCACAGCATGGGGGGGAAAAGAGGAAATTTGCTTTCAATGAGGTGAACAATACTTGACATATCTTGACATCTTTTCACTACACACTTCCCTTCTTTGTGACAACTTCCCCACAATTTTCACTATCGGAGTGCGTTACTACAAGAAGCTGCCATGAATGAAGAAAGATGCGCACACACACACACACACACACACACACACACACACACACACACACACAGACACACACAGACACACACAGACACACAGATGCGCGCCAAGAGCGAGAACAAGAAGAGAGAGGTTTTGCAATTGGAAAGAGGAAGGTGCATGTGTCGCTCATGCTCTTGTGATGCAATAAGTCATCGAGTGTGCACAAACACACACACACACGCATGCATGGCAAGCCAATTTTGTATGCAAAATATCTCTTAATGGGGACATCCTCTCCTGTCCGTCCGGAGACTATGGAGGACATGAGGGGGCAAGATGCAGCATGCAATCAAGACTTCATTCTTTTGCCGAGCGCTCAACACACACACACACACACACACACACACACACCCTTCTGTTTACAGTCACTCATTAACCTCTCCCTGCTTCCACCCCACTGGCACCAGGGTTTTGCATACATATTTGACAGTCAAATGTCATTCAAGGGAAGGTGGGACAGAAATCCCCCCCGACACACAACTCTGCCAGAACGCATGACGGACTCCCAGAAGGCCAAGGGAAGGTCAGGAGGGAAAATACAAAAAATAAGCCGTAAAAGAAAACAGTCAGTGTGGATCGTCGCATCAATTAAAGGTAGACTGCACAAAAACACAAAGTTAGTGATTCAGGAAAAATCCGGCTGCTTGCGTTCACAGTTGAGTCCAGTTAAAGGTTCTTCAAAGTGTTTCGTTCAGCTTTTTGATTCCACAGCAAGCCACGAAAATAAAAAAAACAATCATACCAGTGATTATTAAATTATCAAATGCACATCCGCATCCGCACCGGCATCCTCTCATCTATCTATACCAGCTAATAATTTCCTTTTTCATCTTTGAACAGCAAGGTTTGACGGCAAACTAGCATTGATCTCAAAGCAGTGCTGCCACGGTGAGTTTGTAAAAACATGCATAGTGCAAGAGTTTTGGACATTTGACAGTTTTTTTTTTTTTTTGCAAGATTTTCATTAAAATTGAGATTGTAGTCATTTTCAATAATGACGGTTTTGGTTTTGCTAAAAGTTTCACCACGTATGCTCTGCGCCACAACAAGGATGGTGATCATCGCACCACTTTAGCAGTTCGGCACACTCCAGATGAAACTGTGCTGTATCAGGCTCATGAACTAAACTGTTTGACACCCCTGGACTCTGCAATCGCACATCTAATCCATCCATTCATACACAGACCGACTTCGACCTGGACAGGCTCCCGGGCCTTCACACGGCTGGCACACTGAGACAATCCCTCAGATAAGCGTTTTCACTTCCTGCCAATTTAGAGCCGCAAATTCACCCTCTGGTGTGTGCTGTGAGATTGTGAGAGGAAGTCAGGGTGCCCAGATAAAAATGCAGCCCCATGCAGGCACAGGAAGAAGATGCAAACAGCAAATGCTATAACACTTTACACTAACTGATTGTCGCAGGCTGCTGGAGCAGATCTGAGCCGAGTAAAAACATCAAAGGTGTGTTTTGGATTGTTGGAGGAAAAAAGAGAGAGAAGATGGAAACTCCACTCAGGACGGACTCAACCTGAAGAGTTTCTCACCGTGAGGTGAGACGGCTGCGAGTAGATCCTTCTGAAATTAAACAGATTACATGTAATCGTTCCTTTTAACAATTCATACTGTTATTTTTAGAGAAATAAACCTGTTTTTATTGTAAAGCTGAATGTGAGTCTGTGCTGTGACTGGCGGACCAGGTGAACAGTCAGCCTTTATTTCAAAAGGATTAACGTGACAATGCTGCACTAAACCCAACAGAGCGTGGCAGTTTTAATAAAGAATGACAAAAACTGAAGCTAATGGAGAGTTTCAGATTATAAAACCAATCCCACGAGTGGAAAAAAAAAAAAAAAAAAAAAAAGGGGGGGACTCACAAACCACAAATAAACATTACACATTCTCCCCCACATCTTGACAAAATAAACACCGGCATGCTTGGACTCATCCACGACTCAACGCCTTGTTTACAGCAACAACAACATTCGTCAGCCCGGATAATTGTGACTTCGATAGCAATATGATTTGACTAATGATGCGGAGCCGGAGAAACAGGCCGGGCAGGCCGAGCCGTGCCTGTAATAACACGAGGAGGCGTGACTTAAAGAGGGTTCAGCTTATTCCCTCCGCAGGCTACAGGACGAACGTACGGGATAAAACAACATGGAAAATGCATGAAACACAGATGGTAACAAAAATCATGTGAACGCTCTCAAATGTTCTGCACTAAGTATTCCTCAACAGACAGAAAACACTTCCTAAATAATCTTGAATGAAAAAAAGCAAAAACTTGATTTTTTTTTTTTTGACTGGTTTCCTCATTTTTTTTTAATTTCTGGGTCAAAGGAGGAAAAAATTAGCAGGTGCAAAACAGTAAGGAGAAAAGGGTGCGAGGTCAACACAGGGCAGCAAAGAAATCAAACAGGGAACCCTTCACAGCCCGTTTACATCTTTTAGTTAACTGCATTCTGCCAAACCTTCGCTGGAAGTGAGGATCCATGTCGGCCCTCGAGAGGAATCGGGCCAAAGCGAGCTGTGTGCGGGGCTAGTCTACAGCTAACCAACGGTTAAACGGTCATCGAGACGAAAAACTAATGTGAACCGTGTACTTTTCTATCGCTAAAAACACTCATCTGCCCACACACACTTGCAGTATGCAAATAGTTGTCAGTAATGACTTACTCTGGAGCACGTAATCTGGCCAAAAACACATATTTGCAATGATATCAAGAAAAAAAGTACAGCAGCCGATGAGGGATCTTTTCTTTTTAAAGTTTGACCGATAGATGGACACACACATACAAACACATACACACATACACACACATGCACAGAAAGTTAGCGGTGCAGGATTTTTGATGTGTATTTGTTTTCAGAGTGTTTGTGGATGCGTGGGTGTTGATGTCAAAGACATCAACACTGCTTGGCAGATTAACCCTTCATTTCCCTGCAGAGGACTCTTTAGTCATTCCACACCTACAGTGTGGCTGCTTGGAAACCACCTGCTGCACAAACACTCAGACAGAGGACTTTAGCAGAGTTTAAACACGCCAAAAATCCAGATTATAAGATCAGATGCAGATTAAAGTGATATAGACGGATGGATCTGATGGATCTGGATCGTGTCCTGGGATTTCCAGTCCATCACAGGACAAATACAAAGACTGTGGGAGGAGACAGGAGCAGTCAGGGAGAAAAAGAAAGCTACAACACCCAGAAAGAACATGTAAATTCCAGATAGAAAACCCCAGAAGTCTGACCCCAACACGAAACGGGGACGCGATGGTTATGAGGCACGAGTGCTAACCATGACACCTACCTCTATTCTACAATATCATTAATCATATGAATGCACTGATGTTTTTACAGTCCAATTCAAGCGCTGCTTTCTGTTTTTGCCTTTAATGGGTTATTTCAGCCAGGATTTATATGGTGACGGGTCACTTTTGCATCAAGTCGCAGAGTTTGTACTGACATATTTACCAGTGGAGGCACTGTTTGGTCTTGACTGAGGGCAGACTAGATGCTAGAGTGACTCACCACACCGTCTCTGATTGGAGTATGTATTATATATCTGTTACATTTATAATCAAATCAAACAAAAAATATTTTCTTGTGAGCAGCAACAGAGCCTATCTTGCACTCTTGATCATAGGGGGCTTGAGTGGTTCTTTTTTAATAGAACTGAAAATAAACTGATGGATCTGGCCTATAAGGTCATATACAGTGTGTAAAGGAATGAAATAGAGGAAAACAAAAAATAATCCAAAACGCTAAATCTTTCTTTCTATACCTGAGACAGACTTCTGTTAAAGGCTTGTAGGAAACCGAAATGAATCCTTGATACTCGGAGACAAATATTAAGAAAGAAACCGAAGAAAGAGCTCAAAAACAGGCCGTGACTAACAACAGGAGATTAACTCTTTCAGTACGGCAGACAGACGCACAACGTGAAGCAAAGATAGCATGTGAACACCTCGAGTTTCATTTTTCACTTTCTACTTCTTGATTGTAACAGAAAGGCCCAGAAGAGTTTCTCAGTTTTAGCTGTGCTCACGTCCATTCTGCATCAGCTCGGCAGAAAGTGAAGAGAAGTGAGGCGTATTTACTGAATGTGAGAAGTGAGTGTGAGCCCAACGGCTACCGGCGGGCCTCCGGTCTGGTTCTGAAGGTAGATGATTATCTACTGGAGAGCATGTTTTCGGAGAGGGAGTGGTCGAGTGGCTGTCGTTTTGAGGGGGGGGGGGGGGGGGGGGGGGGGGCGAGAGAGGGGGCTCTGTTTACACTGTCAATATTTACTATGACACATGCTGGATGAAGACGGACTGATTGCGGTGAATTGGTCATGCATGTGTGTGTATGTGTGTGTGTTCAAGCAGGGGGAGAGAAAGTTGGATTTAGCAGCACGCGTAGATGTCTGACTTCCACTCTCGTCACGCTCAGATGAGCAGACTCAGGTCAACAGTGTCAGGAGGATTCCTGCCTATATGCGAGTGTGAGTCTTCGCTAAACTAAAACTAGGATAATGGGAAATATAGGATTAATGGTGGCATCTGAAGCAGGCCCAGTCTTGTTTGAACCTCTGGAGGGGGCGAAGTTTGCACCATACAGTATAATCCAGTTTAATATGTGACCAGGAGCAGGGAGAATCTGAGTCTGGCAGAATCTACCAGCCTCCTTTGTATTGCAAATAAGAAATATGTAAATGAAGGAAACACGGGCTGCGCCTCTCCTGCGTCTGTACTCTGTGCTTTCCCTCTTGCTCAACTCTGTATTTACAGTACTCTTTCACCCCTTTAAGACGAACTTTCTTTTGTTTTCACGGCACCACACTGCATAACAATCAACACTGAGTAATCTGAATTTCAGCTGAATCGATCTCATCTCATTTCAAATGAAAGCTTGCTGGTTAAACTAAACCTGCCATTTCCACTGTCCCAGTGGCGACTGACTCAACAGTGACTCACTCCTTTTTTGTTTCTTTTTGTTGCTTCGTTTTGTTTACTCAGCAAACTACAATTCACCACAAGCCCTCACTGTTTGATTGCAGCCCGCCGGTCTACTTTCTTTAAAGCTTCTTGTTGACATGAGCCCACGGCCCCCCGAGCTACGCTGCATCACAGATATCCCCGCGCTGATGCACAGGTCGGCTATTATATTTATACAGTAAACAAAGTCTCCCACCCCTCCGCCTCTCTCTGACAGGACACTCATCTTCTCTCCCTGCAAACGCTTTTTTCATTCAAGTCACTGAAATCGTTTTGTTGCCATCTAGTGGCCAAATGTTCCTGCAGCATTTGCATATGAAGGAGTAAGAAAATCCACCAGAGTGAATTCTTTATCCCATTTAAATCCAGTCAAATCCAACACACAGGGAAATGAAAAATCCAAGGATATTCAAATCCAGGTGCTCTGGAAGTTTTCATTGAAAAGAGTTTATTTGATGGTTCACAGTGCTCAGAGGGCGGTCGTCAGAACACACACACACACACGTACAGCCGAGGAGTCGAACGACACACTGAAACGCCGCTGTAACACAAAGTCTCGTCTGGATCCCTTCATGCACAACTCTGCGTTTTGTGGTTCGCCCCCGATTCAGGCGACCCGGGGTGACGATCAAATCCATTCACTGAGCTGAAGAGAGCACTCTGTTTAAAGAAATATGTATCTAAGATCTAACATAACAATTTCTTGGCAACTGAGCAAAAAAACCTTTAACTGATTCAGTGAAAAATTACAAAAATGGAAAAAAAAAAATAGAATCGTGTGAACAAGAAAACCTAAAAGAAGTTGAAACATTGCAGCATTTCATTAACATTCATTAGAAACCGTCCGGCGGCTGCCTGACGGGCCAACGTCAGAAAGTCTTTATCAAGCTACACAACTGAATGTGGAGTGGAAATGAACCGAGTCTTTAAGCAGGAAAAAGTACATTTCTTATTGCTCTTTCTGAATTTGAACTTAACAAAAGCAAAAAAACACTTCAATGCATCACAGAGAGAGTGTTATTTCTGCCACTACCCGCTCATTTCCCATGTTTCTCAAAAGATGGCATCATGGGAATGATAATCTCTTTTAGAAATTTCTTCTCGAATAACTTCTGTAAATAAAGAGTTGATATAATAATTCCTCTGGCGTATAGACACAGCATATTTGTAAAACCTGTATGGCTCGGTTACCCTGTATCAGTGCTAAATCGGAGAGGTATCGGAATACAAGGCAGCCTGAGGCCTGCTGTCTGGACCAGGTCTACACTATGGCAGTGAAACCCAATAAAACGCTACACTTTTTAAAGTAGCGTCTTCAGAACGTGGCGTCTTCAGGATGAATATTTGAACCCCCTAAAGAAAATATCCGAACAAGGATGATTTCATCTGAATTTTTTTTTGCAAAAAGTTCTGGTAATCAATGAAGAGAGGAAGTCAAGTCCGTCAGCGGTAGCGGGGGCTTTTCAGAGACCGTTTTCATTCCTTGTAACAGCAGCAACATCGAAAAAGTGACAACAGTGTGACTTACATACAGTGATGATCCCAGCAAAGCCGATGCAGTGCGACGATGAAGATGCGAACAGTGTACTTATCAGTAGAGCTATAAAATCAGTGTATAAATACGGCTACTTTTTAAATACCCGCGGACAAACCACCTTCGTCTTTATTGCACTGCACCTCAAACAAAAGGCATTTATCGCAGTCACAGTGTGACTTTAGAGAGAAAGAAAAAAAAAAGACTGGTGGAGAATCACCATTTTTATAATAGCTATTAATATTAGACTACGTACAAGTTGTCAATATTTGATTACCTCATACAATACAGTGTGTACAGGATCTAACTCGTGTTGGCTGGATCTACTGAATCGTAAAGCTCTTTTACAGCTCGGGGGAAGCTGTAAACACTGTGCACACAGTGGCGAGGAGTGAAAGTGACAACCTTAACTATACAGGACGGAAGCAGAGTGGCGAACAAAATACTGGTACACAGCGGTTACAGCTCTAACTTGGACTGAATAGTATATACAAATGAGATACTCGTCGTTTTAGGACTGAATTCACTGAGTCACTGCATGATATGAATAATTTGTAGTTACAGAACGGCAGCTGCAGTACCGTGTGAATGTTTGAAACTGCTGGTATGGTCAGAAAGAAAGAGGAAAAAAAAAAAAAAAAGAAATATTGGCAGAAACTGTCTGTGAACAGTTGGAAAGAGTAAGAAAGTTTTGTCCGGAAAATGATAAAACACCATTAGAAAACATGTTTCAGAACAGTTAAGGCTTTGCTGTGTGTGAGTTTGTAAAATGAAAAAAAAAAAAAAAAAAAAAAAAAAGGTTGTTACAAAGATTACACCAGAGTGAGTAGAGATGTTTGTCTCACTGAGCACAGCCCATAAAAAGAAGAATACATTGCTGAGATTTTGGCCTGCGAAGTGCAGTTTTGTACAGATTACACTGATAAAATAAGAAACACTGTTAAAAAAAAACAAAGGCTGTGTTTTTGTTTTTTCTTCAGAAAAACAGAATACATGTTACAGTTTACAGTACCTTGACATATACGAACGTGGTGCTTCAAGATAAAAACGCACTTCAGTGAAAAGTGTGGACAAAGTGAGACGCTCGTAATAAAAAGCATCCAGTAGAAGTGCAGGCAGTACAAAAAAAAAAAAAAAAAAAAACAGACGACGTGAAAAGAGCTTAATAAGTAATCGTTTCGAAAAAGTGTAGTTATAGTTGATATATTTCATATTTAATCTTTCAAATACTGTATTTTGTCGTCTCCTACAAAGTCCGGCTGACGTTTGTAAAATTTTGGCTTTGTCGCTCTTCGTTGCTGTAGCAGCGTTGTGCGTTCCTCTTCGTTAATCAATCTCCTGCCAGCAACCAATTCAATGCCTGATGTTCTCGGTTTGTTCCAAGCACAACCATCCACAAAGGTAAATCCATCTCTTTGTCCAGGAATCTCATTCACGTCTCCTGCAGTGCTACAGTCTCCTCTGCTCCAGTAGAGGGAGCTATTTCCCATGTATCCAGGCCAAACCTCCCACTTCCAGAGCCCGTGGGAGGGAATCTGCCAGAGGACGTGCGAGGAGTCGGATAAACGCTCCCTCTCCTCCATTTGTAAAGGAAGATGAGACACCCTCGAAGAGCGAGGGGGCAGACTAAGGGGTGTCTTCTCCCTCCTCGTCTCCCGCCTCAGGCCCGGGCTCCTCGTCGGGGGAGTCGGTGCGCGTGCCCGGAGACGAGGGCGCGCACCGTCTGCTGCTCCAGCAGGCCTTGTTCTTGTGCAGGTGGCCCAGCATAGTTCGGCTGAGCGCGCTGGGCTCGGTGAAGCGCTGCCACTCCTCAAACAGGGGCTCCGCAATGTAGGAGATGAACCCTGAGAGGGCACAAACGGGTCGGGTTGGGTTTGATCTGGTCTGACCAAAGGCCAAACAGAGGGCCAAGGAAGAGTTAACTTAGAAACACT
Source organism: Salarias fasciatus (assembly GCF_902148845.1). Classification (NCBI taxonomy): domain Eukaryota; kingdom Metazoa; phylum Chordata; class Actinopteri; order Blenniiformes; family Blenniidae; genus Salarias; species Salarias fasciatus. The sequence goes on from NC_043759.1 coordinate 9,593,228, forward strand.
CTAATCTCTCTCAATTACGCTCGCAATCATTACTTATTAGTAATGAAGTGACTTTACTACTTGTCACAAATAAACAGTAACTAGTTAGTGTGAAGTTTCTTTCATGTGGAAGTAACATTGCTGTTCTCTGAGACAACGCCTTCCGGGATTTTACAATCATGCAAAACTGGGGTAAGGAAACATCCCCAACAAAGGATCAGAGGCTAAAGATCACAGACGACGACGTCTTAATGTAAAGAAAACACAAATACTCAGACACCAAGAAACACAGCTGGGAGGAAAACACAGAGGAAATGAAGTGTACGCAATCATCAGTGTATAAACTTGTCTTTAAGGCTGGTGGAACAGGAAGGCATCTCACAAGTGGCTTTGGTTCTCTGGTTTGTATTGTTTGTATTAGTCTGTACAGGTTAATATTAATGCATTTTCAGTGCGACATATGTCAGTAATTTACTAATTACAACTTAATTCGCTCATTAAATGATACATACCATTTGGAAATCAAATGATAGTTCAGCAACACGCACACATTTTTTTCCCCCCTTTTCTTATCATGTCATTATTTGGAGGCTAAGCTTGAGCTTCCTGTTTTTGCCACCATCTCCTTACCTGCACCTGATTGGTTAGATGTGGCTGTCAGTCATTAACAGCAGCAGGGTTTGTGGTCAGCAACATGCATGTGTTTGTTTTTGACCACACTCCATATCCGTGGATAAAAACGAAGCCCCCGGCTGGACGTAGGGGGGTGTGAGTGAGTGGACTCACCGATCTGGACGGCTGGGACCGAGTCCGCCTGCTGGTTACACAATGGACTGATCTCCAGGTCGAACTGCCTCTCCAGGTCGCCTGCGGGGTTGAGAAAACAGCACTTACAAACACATTTTGTAAAACAATTTTATATTTTCATGCTCTAAATGATTATCAAATAACTTCCCTTTAAAAAGAACCTACAGTTTTCTGCTGTGCAGGTTTTTAACATATTACTTTCTGATTTTGGTTTAAGTCGGAAGACGATCAATCGTCTTGCAGTTTCATGTTTTGCAGAGCAGTAAAAACGCCACACAGTGCACTGTAACGGTGTTCTAGTTCAAACAGAGAGACGAGTGATGAAGATCTGCTCACCCTGCCTGTAGAACTCCTCACACACCCTCTCGCTCCACTGCCTGCTCAGCTCCCAAACCCGACATGGGTTACACACATCTGCACACTTGAGTGCAATCTGAAGGAAAGACAGGGACAAACACAAACACACACACACAGGATTTGTAGATTAGACGTTTGTAGGAAGTGAAAATGGCATTGAGAGTGACGGCTCGGACACGGTGTGGTGGTCGCTCTGTACCTGCAGTATGAAGTGTCTGTGCGAAGCCAGCTGAAGGTCCAGGTCCTGGTTATCGAGATGCTCTCTGAAGGTCAGCAGGAACTCGTTCTGCCTGCTGATGTCTGTGGCCAGGATGAGGGAGCCCAGCTGCTGCTCGATATCCTGCCTGCGGAGTGGAATTACGCATTAATGAGGCAAAACAACGAAATCGGTAACGTCAGACCACTCCTGACTGCAACGCAGCAACAACAGCTTAGATGTGAACTTTATCACAGCAGTGTCCTTTTTAAAAGCAGCAGGCTTATCTATAGCAAGCTGTTCTATCAAGTACACACTTTTACGCTGCTCACCTTGACCCCACTCGGGGAATTGAAGCTCTCTCTGAAGGGTTTGAAAAAAGATTCTCTTATTCGTGCATGTTTTTAAGGCTTCGACTCCCTCGGCACCGTTTTATCCTCATTTATGTGGATGTATCGTCCTGTTTACTACTAAATGTCTTCTCTCTTGTAAATGAGGCTGTTTCTCACTGAGACTGCTTTTTAAAATAATCAAAAAAAAAATTCTACAGCTGTATTTACATCTCATAGAAATTTCTCCAGATGAGAGCGTTTAGTTTTCATGAAGAATGAACGAGACGATCAGACTGATGTTCAGACTGATATTCACAGAGACTGACATCTGATTCAGTCGGTGGATCAATCCCATGATGCTTTGCACTGTGTGCGCATGATCCCACATCCAGCATTACCTGGAAACTCACCAGTAACGATTATGGCTTTGTCATGATTTCATTAAACAAGCTGGTTTTTCTTTTTTTGGTTTTTAAAAAGGCTACAGTCTCTTCATGCAGTATATGACAGGGTGATCACACTGCCATTTTCTTTAAAACACTCGGTGTCTTGTGGTTTTGATATGTATCGCACAGGTCCAACAATGAGGAGCAATCTGATCCTAAACAATCAGACATGATGACACCATCTAGGGTCAGGGACAATCGAGTCAGAATCAAGAGTTCACAGGACGCAGTTTTAACTGGATCATGGTTTAGTAGGTTTACTTATGCTCCATTTTAACTACAGGCGTTGTTTTGTACCCAACAATAACTTCTGACATTCTTGTGTGTTTGTGTGTGTGTGTGTGTGTGTGTATGTTCTTACGACATGTCTGCAGGCAGGTGGGACAGCAGTCCCGACTCTCTCAGCATGCCGACAGTGGATCTCCAGTGGTGACTCTCCAGCACCGACGTGTTCTGCACAGGAGACACAAAGCATCCACAGGGTTTCACGCAGAGCCGCGGGCGCAAATCCAACTCCGCGTTTAACGCCGAGCACGCTCCTGGGTACCTGGTAGAGCGACGCCAGGTGATGCTTGGTCTTGATCAGGAACGGCTGGTTGACTCCGGGATGATCCACGTCGTGAGCAGCAGCCGCCATCAGGCCCAGGAAGACGTCCAGAGGACTCAGCTGCTCGGCCAGCTGCACAAGACGACAGATATTCACACTGATTTTAGCAAGTTAAAAACAAAAAGTTAACTCTCTGCTGGCTACATTTTAAAATTCACATTTAAATAATCTTCAAGATCTGAGTTTCATTTGGTGACAAGCCACCAGGAGTTAAATGCTTTATGTTCAGTGGGGACTCGGCGGCATATTGACTGGAAAACCTGCAGACTTGTCGTCTCATATGACAGAGTGTGCCTGTTATCTGTAACACACCGGCGTGTGCGCCGTATTGAATTTCATTTAGAGCTTTTAACAAAATAGGCGCCTCGCAAAGTGCTTCACGGAGCAGCAGAGGACACAAAAGCAATTACTGAATAAGGAAAAGATGCAGAGACGCTTAATCTGGTCAGAGGGCTTCAAAGATTTCTTCATTGCTATGGATGGACGTGTTGCAGAGTCTAAGTGAGCCGGAATAATCCATCAGGGAGCAAAGTTAATAGAATATGTCAAGGAGAAGCTTTACAGTATGCGTGGGTGTGTGTGCGTGTGTGTGTGTTTACCCTGGGTTCCTTCAGGTAGCAGTACATGGCTTGAGTGACGTCCGCAGCATGAACAGCATTGTGATAGGGATTGTGGGAGTGGTAGTCCTCCTGCACCATGCCTGGTAAGACAGCATAAGGTCAAACTTTCATTTTTTTTTTTTTTTTTGTTAAACTTTCACTTAGGTGAATCGAACTTGACTTTCAGAAACTTTGCAGCGGACATTCAAAGAGCCCAGTTTACCTAGAAACCTGTGCAGCTTGACCATGTCCAGCTGGAAGTGGTGCACCAGATCGTAGACATTGAAGAGGTGGCACATCAGCGTCACCAGGCTGTTACCTAAAGCACACATCAACATTTATATGAGCGCTGAACACACACGTGCACACATTTCACATCAGACACGAGTTTCATTATTTCTTAATGGTTGCTGCTAAATTTGAATGAGTAAATCATCTCACCATTTGTAAGACGGTCAAAGAGGAAAATGTCAAAGTTCCATGTGCCTACTTTTGATAGCATGTGCTGTAATCAGAGACAGAGAAGTAATCAGTTCCACACAAGGCGACAGGATGGATGAAAGGGCCCCAGCTGATCGGCTAGTTCAACCAACACCAGGCAGACCGCATATAAAGCAGAGCAATGACTCTTCCTCACTGGGCGAACGACCTAAATCCCCACTACAGAGTAAGAAAAGCAGAGCTGCTGCTCCTTGCTCCTGTTTCTGGCACCTTCAGGTTTTCGGGTCGGCCGGGGACCCGACGCAGAGGGTTTACCTCACGGCGGCCTGAGCTGCGGGAAGACGGAGGAAAGAGGGACATCCGGACTTCTCTGCTTTCCCTGTCATCAACGCGACCCCGTTAGAACTACGAAGTTTCATCAGCTTCAATCTGTTTTTTGTGCATGCGATCGCTTGTGTGTGCGCAGGTGTCCTTACAGCTGCCTGTCCCAGGTAGTCATCGTCCAGGAAGTGGAGGGATCCGGGGGCGCAGGGAACCAAGCCCCTCAGCAGCCGGGAGTCGTGGCAGTATCTCTGGAAGCTCAGCAGGCGCTTCACCTTCCTCCTGGTGCCGGACTCTACCCCCCCCTGCTGGGCGCTAGCTGAAACACAACGCCAGATGTTGACCTGAGTGATGCAGATGAGAGATTTGAACAAAACGCCAGAAATATGCAGCTAACGCAGCATATTTCTAGTTATCTGAGGTGTTTATATCTGAGCCAAATAGCCTCTCCGTTGAAGGCCGAGTTAAAAGCCACCTGTCACACTGAAACAACATGGTTATAAAAAAATAAATAAAAGAGGATAACGATTCCATTTTTAAACCACCTTTCCAGGAAAAGATCATAAAGCATTACAGGAATCAACACGCCACACGCAGTTGTGTAATGACTGAATTAGCCGAACTTGAGAAAAGAGTTCAAACCTGGAACCCTTTGTGAGCGACACGGAGCAGACAGTCCTTCACCGACAAGCCACTCTGACAGGACACAACAGTTTTCTATGATTTCTGACCTTGTCAAGTGTATTATTCAATGCGTTGTCCTACAAAGCTCTTATTCATTCGAGCTCTCCGTTTTATTTATTGTTTGCATCCATAAGAGCTGAAAAAGGTTCCTTCAAATGTTAATGGTTTGGGCTGCAACAGGTCAAAAGTGTGTTACGCTTTTTAAATTAACTACCGTGATTCTGTATTCAGGATATATTCATTTGGATACACATCTAACATGTAATCACATTCTAGTGCCGTCAGTCAGATTAATGGGATTATAGATTGGCCATTTAATAGTGTCAAAGGGTTTGTAAAATCATGAGAAGTATGTGATTGATCAAAATATTTATTATTGGATTCAACATATGAGAAAGACAGTGTTTAATTTATACAAGTTTACATTACTTGGAACAAGATTTTCTATGGGAATGTACATATTTAAGCAACCGTTGTGAATAACTGTACTCGGTGTATTACTGTAAAGTCTTATCTTAACATTCTGTCAAATAAACATTTTATTTCTGGAATGTCACAATTAAATAAAACTACTTAACGAGTGTTTACATGGACTTGAGTATCTCAAAACGTGAAGATTGTACATTTTGACTTAATATCCTGATTTCAGAGACACGGATAAAAGCCTTAACTCAATTTTGAAATATTAGATTTTTCAGAGGTGGAGTCATCTGAACAAAAAGCAGACATTCGGTTACTTTTATCTTTATTTATGAGGCTGAAACACAAACTGGCAACAAGAGGAGCATCTCTCTCCTTGAGGAAATATTTATCAAAGCAAAACTCGACAAGGCTGCAACTGCAACATATCCATTTGGATACACAGCCAGGAGGATCTGAGGCCAATACAACTGCTGAAACATTTAAATAAAAGCCTAAAACATTTACATTTATTTACTGAACTTGTTATTCTGTTGTATTTTACTCCTGAAGCCCTTGAGAATTGTACAGATCTGCATGAAAAATGTAACATTTTTTCCTTTTTTCATATCTTAAAAGTACTTTGTAAGATCATTCAAATAAATAAATAAAACTCGTTTAAATCGGCTTCATTCGGCACCACCGTGCTGCAGTGGGAGTCAGACACCAATCTAGAGTGAAGGGCTTTTCCAATTGCTGTCAATTTTGCAGGAGCTTATTGGTTTGGAATATTAATAAGCTGCTGACTGAGGGAGTTCATTTCAGTTGCAACCTGTGCAGTGAGGGATTAAGTTGCTCAGGGACCCAGAGCTGCTAACTGTCGGTGGTGGGATTCAAACCAGCAAGTATCCGGCATGAGTTTCACATTAAACAATGAAACTAAGTCAGTACCTGGAATATTACTGCTCACCGCCTTTACTGGGATAGGAAAAGTTAAGGAGACTGCGTGTAAACACGTTAACAGTGTTCAAAGCATTTGTGTGTGTTTAACTCTATTCAGTTTTGTGGGAAGAACATGAGATTTGCAGGACTTGAAATGAGAAAACCCACTTTTGAGGATGCGCAGGTCAATCAGCGGGTAGGATCCTCGTCTTCCAGCCAGCAGCACACCAGCATGACCAGTGTTCAGTCTGCCATCAGCTGGAGAGCGAGAGAGAGAGAGAGAGAGGGGGGAAACACAAAGAAACGAAAAGAAGACATTAGTTTTTATCATTATTTCTGTTGACATAGTGTGGCTGTGGCCATTAGTGGCTGATATCTCCGATACCTTCCCAATCCATGAGTCAACCCTCCAGGAGGAGGAGGAGGAGGAGGAAGAACAGAGGGAGACAACAATGGAGGGGCAAAGCACGATGGATGAGTAAGGAGCCGAGCAGTCAGGTCATGAGAGGACAGAGCAATGTGGAGCTAAACGCTACAAAAAAAAAAAACAGCTTCACAAAATCTGATTTTATTGCCTTTTTCCCCCCCCCCCAGTCTCTTTCTTTACAAAACAAGAAGTTCTTTGATGACAGTGAGTCACTGGGACACTGTAAGCGGTCCAAGCTTGCAGGAGGAACATCGATTGCTGATTTCATGCTATTGTGCAGCTTTTATGGAGCATGTCTGAACTCTTTTTCTCATCCTAATCCAATTGTCACTACACAGAGAGCAACCACAGTCTTTGAACAGCAGTTACGCTATTAGTCTTAGCCGTGGTTTCACACTTGGGCTAATTGGTTTTTGCAGTGATCAGGCAGATGCATGATTGTGCATGTATCCCAGGAACAAACAAAAGGAAGAGATATTTCCATTTCTGTCGCACAAATGAGTTTCTATTAAAAGCTCGATTCATGGAGGCATGAAGTTCACATAAAACCATTTCTAGCCATTATTCAAAATGGTCCAAGAGCCAATCTCACAAGCTCACTTCCTCCAAAAAGGTGTATCGCTCTACAACGAAGTCTGCAAATCTGCACAAGTAACCATCTGAGGTGGGATTTTCCCCTGTGTGGGAGCCTCTCGGATGGAGAAGACGAACAAGAGCACAGTAGAATCATGAATACTGAATACCGCCTCTATTTAAAAATGCACAATCCGCCCGCCCGGCGCCGAATGACGAGCAAGACACAACACAACTAGTTTCCAAGTAACGGCACGCATGCACACGCATGAAACCTACCACTTGAATACACTAAAAACTATGGGAATGCTGAATAATTCAGAGAGCAGTAGTGAGGAACTGGAGCGTACTATATCCCTTAGGTTACCAGTTCGCGTCACCTCGGTGACTCCTGCTTAAGAGACGCTAAAAGCACCTGGTGCTGGTGTCCGAGTCACTGTGGCAACTCCCTTAAGTGCAGCTGCAGTTTGGAGGCAGGTGTAGTATTTTTATAGAGCAGCATATTATAGGATAATCTGTTTCCAGATTTGACTTTTTTTTTTTCTTTTAAGAAAACATCATAATTTTCTATCTGTGCATGTTAGAGTCGAACAAACAAATATAAGGTGCTTAAGGGACCTGACTCAGCCTGTTAAACCAAGGAGGAAGAGTCCCGGTGGCCTAGTTTGTGCAATAAAAGGAAAGAAGGGGGAAGGCCTCTTTGCTTTTTATCCTGTGTGTTGGCAGGCAAGCAGAGGAGGAAATACATCTTCTGAAAAAACAAAAAAGAGACTGCAGTCACCCTCTACTAATATAGAAAAATGCATTCACCCAAACTCCACCCTCCACTTCTCATTTCTATTCCAGCTATGGTTCCATACTGCTATTTTATGTCAATCCATTTTTTATTTCTTCTGCACTTCTGGCTCCTGTCTGCTGCTCATCCTCCTCCTCCTCCTCCTCCTCTCTCTCTCTATTATTTCGTTCTAATTCTTCCCATCATCCCTCATTCCTTCCTGCTCAACATCGACTCCCCCACTCTCTCTATCTGATCCATCCTTTCGTCTCGCCTCGCTCCCCGGTCCCTTCTCCTCCTCCTTTAACTCTCGGTGTGGTAAATAGGTCATTGTCTCCACGCGGCGCAGAACTGGGTCATTTGGGATGAAAACGTGAATCAGACGGGGAAGGGTGTTTGAAGAAGCGGCAGCGCACACGCACCCGTGTGTGAACAGTCGCTGCACATGTGCACATACAAACACTTTGCAAATGAGGTTAAATCCAAATGCGAAAACAAGATCACATGCTTGACACACATTTCACACACACACACACACACACACACACACACACACACACATATACGCAAGCAGACACTGGGAGCTGATAGCAATATGTTCAGCCGGCTTCAGTGAATCTGTGGGTGTTTGTGGCAGAAACTGTGCTTTAAGGGCTGCCTTTGACAGTGGAATATATTGCCGCCATATGCAGAGCCAACAAACACACGGCCGCCTGCAGCTGAGGGAAACATTATATACACAAAGCATGAACACAGCTTACTGGAAACGGTTGACACAAGGATGCTGCAGTGATCCCGCTGCACCACCAGAGTAAAATAAGTGTTTACCTTATTCTATTGTTACCTTCCAGGATACCTTCCATCACAGAAATGCAATAAAAAGAAATAATGCTATATTGAATAAAAGAATGTTGCAAAGACACACAGCGGTGTGCATCTTTGTAGCAGGGTAGTGGATAAAGACAACCAGCACCACACAACACCTCAACTTACGTTGGACTCCCAGAGGCATTTACACTGATTAGCTACAAAATAAGAACCCCGGGTGTATTATAAGGGATCTTAGCATGACAGTCGCTCACTAGAAGGAGATACAGACTCTTCAGTACATCAGAAGACTTAAAACGGCTTCTACACACCGTCAAACCCACCTCACCCTTTTTTTAAAAATCATTATTATTAATTATTTTAATTGTTTTCATTGCATTCCTGAACTGTTTACTCGAGGCTGGTGAACAAAAACAATAAAAATAAACCCAGATTCTGAATACGAGACAATCAAATCAAAATAGTCACAGTTTTAAGTGTTTTTTTTCTTTCTTGGTCTCATGATGATTTCACATGAATCACAGCTTTTCTCTTCTTCGTGCAGAGACCTCTTCTGCTTTGTTTGGTTGCAACTAATCATCAAACGTCAAAAGGGGAAATCCTGAAACCCTTTAATTTCTTTCTGTGGTTTTAGGAGCACCAAAAAAAGCACAGTTTTAACACTTAAATCTCAATAAAGCTTTTGAATCCTTCTCGCTGATTGCTATGTTAAATGTCACGATGACTCACTATCAACACAAGCGGTTTATCTCCACACAGGCAGCCTTTCACCCCCTATAAGAAGGCATAAGATGCATCATCAGGAAACTCGCAGGCAGTGAACGTCCATGTTGGGTTTTTTTTTTTTTTTTTTTTTTTGTGACTCACGATAAGGTAATCCCCCTAAAGGTTGAATCACCACTTAATAAGCATAAAAAGCGGGTCGCGTAAAGTCCGACGTGACATCAGATCATTCGAATGCACATGATATGAATCCGGCTAAAGCCGCACTCGTCTCTTCACTGTGCAGACTTTTACCAGCAGAGAAACTTCCTATTTCCTTCAAAAACACTTCTCAGCATGATGTGACTGAGCTCAACAAGACCACAAATTACAACAAAAAAAGGATTAAAAGTAAACCTCTGTGATGATTTGAAGCAAAAATGTATTTATTTACTTTTGCAATGACTTTTCCAATTCACGACAGAACTTTATCTGCTGTCATTAGAGGAACTGTGAACGTTCTTCTCCATTAAACTCCTGCGTTCAGACTGTCCAAAGTGCTACTTTGCGTCAGCGGACAGGCAGATCTGAGGTGGATTCCTGTTGTCACAGCGGGACAGCTGCGGCTCAGCAGACAGTGACGCCGCGGACACGCTGGCTTTACAGCCCAAATCCCTCGTTTCTGTGTCTGCTCCGCGCCGTGGCCTGGATTGTGCTCAGCCTCGTCTCAATCGGCGTCACTTAACAGACGCACACGCGCGCGTAAAACCACGGCCAGCGGGCGCGCTCGCCAGATAATCTGTAACGTATCGCACACATGCAACTGTCAGGAGTGAAAACATAGATCCAGACATGGAAATAAATATCCAAATACAAAAAAAAACATTGTTAGGTTGCATTTAAGAGACATATTTTCATGCAGTTCTCTGCACAGCAGCTGGATCAGACTGAATCTGAGCACATTAAATATTCATCAGAGAGTTTTAATTGACTTTCTTGATGTATTTACCTTCCAGATGTGCAGTCCTGCTCTCTAAGTCCTCCTTCACCTCCTCTACCTCCTCCTCTTCCTCGGCTTCCACCCAAGAGCTCCCCTGGCTCCTCTCTGACCCCCGGGGCCCCCCCCGGCGGGCTCTCCAGGCCGCCCTGAGCTGCCGTATGAGAGCCGGGAGCTCCAGAGCCAGCGACAGCCCGCCGCAAGTGACGGGGGGCGTCCTGAGAGGACCCCACACCGGCGAGCGCGGCGCCTCGTCCGGGCAGACCCCGAGACCGGAATCCCGCATGCCGAGATCAGGGCCCCAGAGCCCCTCTAGGACGGGCATGGCGGCACCTCGCAGGGACGGACGGCGGACGGAAGAGTGCAAAGAGACTTGGCGACAAAGAGACGACAGACGGAGATGCTCGCTGTCAGGGAGCCATGGGTGAGGAAGAGGAGCAGGACGTACTCGGATAGCAGCGAGTCTGGATGTAGGACAGGGAGCCGAAGGAAGCAGGGAGAGAATGAAGGACGGAGGGGACGAGTGCAAAGAGCTGCAGAGGGATGGAGAAGATGACACAGAAGAAAGTGAAGCAGGCAGAAGCCGGAAAACAAAAGAGACGAGAGTCGGCGCGTATTTCTCCCTCCCAGAGCCGGCCACTGACGGTCTGCTCCCTCCTCCTGCCGCATTCTCTCTCTCCCCTCTGCCGACTCGCTCATGCCAGCGATGTTGTGGAGGATACGGCCCCTCCTCCCTCTGCTCCGAGCGCGCTCACTCTCTCTCTCTCACTCTGGATACACGCCGGCCGCCACTTCAACGGCGAATCGATAGGATTTGTTTGAGACTGGGACGCTCTGGTTCACGGCGTGTCTCTCGCGGAGGTCAGTGGGGAAACAGGGCAGTACGAGGTCAACAGTCACTCTGAGAATCACTTCAGCATCACCTGAGCCGGTTTTTACATTTTACAGCGTCTTTGAGAATCTGAATCGAAAATAATACAAAGGGTTTTTTCCCCACTTCAGTTTTCAATCTGCATTAAAAATTAAGTCATTTTATATTTATATCTTTACCGAATGAGATGTGAAGGGCCTGCCCTGAAGCGAAGCAGACAGGTTCACCTTCAGTGTCGCTCTGGTTATCTGGTGGTGGCAAGGTTGGTTGGACTTGATAACCAGTTTCACGAAACTGGTTATCAAGTGGCTTTTTTCACCTCAGAGGTTAGCCCACTGGCTCCAAGTGTACTCAGATTAAAAAAGTCTATATCTATATCTGGAAGGAGCTAGATCAGAGATGTCAAATAAAAAAAAAAATTAGGGGAGAAATTAATTTAACTTTAATATTTACCATTTTTACCGACTACAAAAATATGGGATAGTTTCAATAGTATACTTCTCTCGCTCGGTAGGGCTTCATGCTCCCAATGTTTGCTGAAGAATAAACACACAGCCTGTTTTTCTTTCTAAATGTCATAAACACCCAACGGCTTCCCTAATGGACGTAGAAATCCACACAATAATCAGCATAATTAGGTGAAAATAAGCACTTCCAGCATCCCCACATAATCAAAGGGGACGTTGTTCCATAAGCAACATGCTTTTCCAGGGGAATGTTCCCCAGAGAAACAGTCACATGCAGAGAATGGTACCGACACACACACACAGTCAGACAAATAGCCTTGAACACGCCTTATCAGACGCAAGAAAGTGATTACGAGAAATCACGAGAGACGGAGAATTAAGATAAAAGATACAGACTGTGAGAAACTGTAAGGAGCAGGCGGTGAACCGGGGGCCGTCTCTCATGCTCAAGGATGCAACCTTGGCGAGCCGCATTTCTAGGATGCAACGTCATCAGATCCTCCCGAAGGACTCGCCGCGTCGAGAATCCTTCGAAATTCCACCAACGGCTGAGACCTCCGTTCAGAAGACTTGCAAGGATCCATCAGGTGGATCCCCGAAGAATCCACAATCACATGCGCACATTTTCACCGACGCATGCCGGCAATATGAGGACGCTGCAGCGCTGCAGTAGATGACCGCAACACGCTACAGCTCACCAGTAAAACAAAATAAAGAACTTTCAAGATGTTTTCCGATACGGGTTTTTCCAAAGCGCCAAGAAGCAGTCCAGCAATGTTATTTCACCCATCACTTCCAATAAAAGGTTAAAAAATACCAACAAACAGGCCTCAGCAGAGTATAAACTCATTTCTACTTCCTGCTATTGAACTCAGAACATACAGCAACCTCTAATTTATTTAAGGAGGGAATTTTAAATCATACTTTTAGTCAAGTCTCTGAGCTTCTACTTGAGTGAAAATGTGCGTATTTCTGCCAAGTCTGCCGCAAACACAGGAAAAAAAAAATCCCCTTCTGTATGTGACCAAGTGACCAAACTCACAGCTAGAGAAAAGTCTGGATGAGCTGCGGCTTTGAAAACCTCATCAAACGCATCTTTTCTTTAATACTAAACATTTTTAACGTTAAACTTGAAAAGATCTAAGTGGCTGATTAAAAAAATATTAATATATGTGGGGTAAAAGTGGTAATAAATAAGGAGGCCAGCATCTCTTTCATACATTGTGTAACAACAATGATAGATAAAAAACATAGAAATTCATCTGTGTGATACTAACAATACAAAACGAAAACTCAGGTTCACAATTTTGGGAAGTTGTGGAGCCAAAATGAGAACGCTAAAGAAAGATGCGAGAAGAGAGAAAAGGGAGCAGTAACACGAGGTCTGTGAAGAAGAAAACTGTCGCCAAAGCCAATGATTCACGCCCCACACACACACATGCACGGACACACACACACACGGCTCAGTAGAAAACACTGCTGAGATGTCCCTCTGTCTTTGGTTTTGTGTGCGAGTGACTGGCTGTTATTTTTGCTTCTCCTTAATGATTCAAATGTTTTTCTGGCAGGTCGGGACGCGGGGAACTGGGTCAGCCAATAATGCAAATGACCTGAAAGGAAGCGTGTTTTTCATGGTGTTTTAGCCGCTTGTGTGTGTTTCAGCACATATAAACAAGTGAGCATCAGTTTCCTTTACCCTGGGGATTTGTTTTCTTCTTTATATATTATATGCCGAGCCGTTGAGTGACCTTCATTCTGAAGAGATTTAAAGGACAGATATTTACAAAGAATTAGACATAAACTGTGCCAAGTAGTGGCTCAACTAAAGAAATGTATATGAATTCACTATATAATATATACTGATGTATACATCTCTGGAAGACTAGTTCATTCAATTTCATTCATTATTAAAAATAACAAATCAGTTCAACAATACATAACAAAATTTCCAGTTGCGTGAATGACAGGGAGCAAAAAGAAGAATAAACCTGTCTCTTATCCAAGGAGATTTATAAGTTCATGCAAAGCCGGCTAGTCAACACTCAATATTATTATGATTATTTTAATCAAAATCATACTTGCAAGATCAGAATCAATAAAAATGATGTGATTTCACTTGAAAGAATTACGGTTATGCTGCAGCGGTCACATGAGATCATGATTAGGCTTATATACGTTTATGGTTGTCAGTCAGTGTATTTTAAGTAATAGTATAATGTTTTGCACAGACAATTTGCTTCTTTCCCATGTTCACGTTTAATTTACAACATTCAAGAGTATTAATGGCCACTATTATTAAAATCTATCAGTATTAAAAGAAGGGCTTATTTGTGTTATTTGATATGTTTGATATTAAATTTATTCAATTTGAAATTTGCATCAAAGCAGCAGGGTTCGGAGTTAAAATGGGTGCATGTATGTCTAAATGAAGGGCTGTGGAAATGTTAGTATTTCTAAAAGGTTTCTCACCACAGCGCTGGTGAAACCTGTGTAGCACACTGCAGCAGCTGTGTCCAGAGGGAGGAAACAACATGAGCTCCAGTTTGGGGTCAACTCAGACAGGTGAGGGAGGGGCCTTGGTCTCTGGCTGAGATCTCTGAAGTTGTTTTTCACATGCCTCATCTAAGGATAGCAAATGACAGTCATCAAACATTAATGGGTGCAGGTTCTTCTCCCTCCTGTGTTGGACTTCGCTCACAAATTTGACTCTTTGCTCCATCCAGTGGTTACATGAGGTATTACAGGACACAGCGTCCCAGATCTGGTGATGGTTTGGCATCTTCAGTCCATTTGTTTTCACACATTCTGCTGATTGTGTTGCAATTTTGAATCATTTTAACAGAAAATCTGCTTTCAACAGAAAATGTAAGGCACATACAAAGATAGCAGACTTATGCTTCAATGTTTGGGTCAGTTTACCGTCGGTGTCAAAGGTTTAAGAAAGCTTGAAAATACTTGGAAACACTCCGGACCATCAATCTGCAGTGAGGTGTTTGGGTCTGTTCAGGCTCTTACCCAGCATGCGAACTTGTATGGCATTCTGCTCCGACCTTTTAAATGTGACAGCTCCACACCTCTGCGGAAGGGAGGGAGAAAGAAAGGCGCAGATTAATATTTCACCGGACAAAAATACACACTGCGATCAAAGTGCATCAATGCGCGTTGCTAACAAATGGAAACTGTGCGAAAAGTCACAGCGATCCTGTGAATCTGCAGACCTTTGTTTCACATTCATGTGCTTTCAGGGAAGTATTGCACTGCTACAGCAGATTCTCACTCAAAATGTATTTAAGAGTATTACAAAAACAAACAACCGCACCCATTAATGGTTCCACATGAAAACCACATCATTTTTAGCATTTCAGCTGTCTCCATGTAAACAGACATTGTTTTCACAATGTTGCTGTAAAACTTTTCTGAAAGTTAAACAAAAGAAAGATGCGTTTTCACAAGATCTGCATCATAAAAAAAAAAAAAATACAACCTCCACCATGTATTCATATCTCGTCTAATCCTGCATTTCAAAAGATGTTTCACTGGTGAGTAAGTGAGGGTGGGTGTACTTTGTGACACCGACATCTGCTGTTCCACTAGCGATATGTCTGCATTTTAGCCAACAATGCTGAGAAAGTGGGTCAGGCAGCAAACTGGCATACAGTGGAAATGATCTGCACATTAATCACATGCTTCCACATGGTCCCTCCTCATGGCCAGAGTCCCCATTCAGCCCATTTCGGCCGGTTGCTATCAAAGCTGCGTTTGTATCTAGAGCAGCTTGCACGCTCCTGCTTTCTGCTTTCTAGAAACGAGCGGCAGTGAAAAATGTAATGAAGTTAAACGTTTCAACATTTAGGGTGGCTGATAATCATTCAATACTGTTGATTTACTTTAATGACAGTCACTTCAAAGATAAATGTGTTGACAGACAAACATTTTCCATTAATGGATGAAGAAGAATGATGATTGGTCTCGCTGTCTGTTAGGGTGTCACCCCTACACCCTGATCTGAGGCCAGTTCCTTAATTACAACCCAAAGTCCTGCGCTGCAGTTCAGGCAGACTCAGCTCAGCACGCTGCCCATTGAGGTCATCTATTTATAATAGCCTGTAATGGCTATAATAGCTATAATAGCTCGACATCTGTGTGTATAGTGGACGTGAGTGAGAGTGGACTGGGTGCACGAAGCAGTGAAAAGAAACACGAGCGCAAAGCTACACACACACACACACACACACATCCTGGAAACTCATCTGACAGAAACCAGGTACCGCGGCTGAACCAGCGGACACACACAACAGACTGTTTGGTATCATAGCAATATGGGTTATACTCCTCTGCAGGAAGACACTCATCAGTGTGCACCTTTAGTAGGAGGATTTACGACTGAATTACCACGGTTTTGTTTACTGGCAGGCAGGAAATGGGTAGAAACCAGAGGCAATGACTGTACACTGATCCTGCCCACGTGGTTGTGGCATGAACACAAGACACCCCCTGTGTGTGTGTGTGTGTGAGCGTGTGTGTCTCTAGACATAAGCGTGTTACATGAAACTTTACTAACAAGCAGACCAGTAAGAATATATGAAAGAAGAGCACATTTTTCAATTATCACACATGTGCTTATTCAGTCCTTTATCAGGCAAGTTAGCATATTTGGCAACTTTTTGCTTTACTTGAATTGTTATCTAAAATATGACTGAATTACAGTCACCAGCAAATCATCATTTTTTTCTTCCATTCATTACATCTAATCGATGCTCTCAGCTTGAACGATATTGATAATAATAAACTATGTAAAATCTTTTAGCACATCATGCTCAAGTTTGGGTGAATTTATAACTTTATTTTTCCACATATAGTGGGGCAATTGCACTTATTAGGCTGTAGTCAAATTCTGAGTGTGTGTGTGTGAGTATATTTTTGTGTCTTCATGTGTTTGTCCTGTAAAAAAAAAAAAAACTGGCCATTTGTCCAGGGTGTATTATATCCTGCTATCACCCAGTTAGCTGGGATTGGCTCCAGCACCCAGAAGTCTTGCACAGAATGAAGTGTTTATAGAAGATGGATGGATGGATTGATTGATTAACACTCTGAAGTGTGGCATTCCAATGAATGTCCTACAAATGGTTAAATAATCTGTTCAAATGGACACACAGAAAACTGCTCCTTTTAGAAGGATCACCACAGCAAATCAGCAACCTTCAAAATTACTCATTTTTTTATTCCCGGGATTCAATCCTGGATCCCCCACACTCAAGGTCAGACAAAATCTGATGACATACATCATATATAAGCCTGGTGGCAACTGAAACAGCTGGGAACCCGAGAGCAAAGCCCACTAAATACACAAACTTTCTGACTTTTTGAGCAAATCCTTCTGGTGCCAAATAGACAGAGTGTAAATTGTGCTGGAAAGTTTCTAAAAAAAATACCAGAACATTTTAAGTCAAAGTTATTTTCAGGATTTAAATGGAAATAAGAGTTCAGAAAATGTGAAGTATTTTGCATTGAGTCACCGCCACCACTTACATTCTATCCACCCATAAGGAATAATAAATGTATGTGCAGGTATTCCTATTGCAACATATAAGCTGTGAGATACGGGAAGACTGTAATGATACATAATATTGGATGACCTGCGTCCTGCCTGCATGGGGTCTGCAGTGTCCACGCTGCAGGTGGACTGCTGTAAATCTGTCAATACACTGACACATAGCAATAATACACAGGGCCTACTATGGCCTGTAACACTGCAGCTTGTACACAGGAAAACTATCATTCCCGTTCAACGCAAGGTCATTAGAAACTCACTACAGCCCACATTAGAATAGCAGCACATTCATCACACAGGAGTAAATAAATAAACTTCGTGCTGCTGAGGACGCTTCACGTGTCCTCACAAGGATGTTTCCTTGGGCCTATTGTAAACAAGTCCGAGTACGAAGGTTCAGCAGGAAGACAGCCGTTAAAGTGACGATGTACGTACCTCGACCATTAAACAGGACATTTAACCATCGCTGCTGCTCGTGGCGCGTGCGGCGGACTGTTTTCATGTCACGGCGAGCCGCATGCAGCAGGACGAAAGGTGACCGTGTCCTGTCTGACACCTGTTTACACACAACTATCTCATCCCGGGCCCCCCCGCGGCTCGGTCCGGTCCCGGTCGTCCCCCGTGAGGACGGCGTCGGCTCTTTTGAAGGTTCTGCCGAAGTTGTCCGCGTGCTGCTGTGTGTATGTGATCGGTGAGCCGCAGAGCGAGGGGAGGGGCGGGGCTGGAGGGTTGTAGCATCACCGGGGCGGGACTTGGGAGGAATTGACCAATCAGAGACGGAAAAAAAATCACTACATTAACTGTGATTTGTTAGAATAAAAAAAAAAAACTGTTTCATTAAATATGCTTGGTGTTATTGAGAGGAGGACAAATCTGTGAAAAAAATCTTAATAAAGTCTCAATTTACTGCTATGGAATCAGGTCCAACCTCTCAAGAGCACTTACTATCTGTTTAGCTATTTTTCTGTCTTAAATTGTTTGTTTACCGATGTCTCTTTTATTGTTTCAGTATGTGTTTATGTTCACATTGACTGAAAGCACTTTGTAAATAAATTAATCAGTATTATTACTTCAGTAGGAACATGCAAACTCCACACAGAAAGGCCTCACCTGGATTTGAACCCACTTGCTCATCACTACGCCACTGTGGGACCACCCTGTGATTGATGATTGTTTAACTACATCAGAGACCCATCTCCTATTCTGCTTATTCCTGGAGCCAGACCAAGAGAAAGATACACCCTGGACAAGCCACCAGTCCATTTGAGGTCAATTTAAGGTCACCAATTACACAGGGGGGAATATACAACAGAACATCCCAACCCACAACATTCTCACTGTGAGCAAGAGTGCGAACCACTGCTCCACAGTGCAGTCCCCATACATATAATGAGACAGTTTAGCTCAGTTTAGCGGAAGCCAGTGTGCTAACCCATAGCCTCTATGGGTTAGCCACTTCCTGAACTTCAGGAGGCTCCTTGTTTCCTGTCTTTCATGATAGGATGAGCTGATGAATGCAGGTGTGTCTGAGGTTGTTACAGAGGTCAGACACACCTGCATTAATCAGCTCATCCTATCATGAAAGACAGGAAACAAGGAGCCTCCTGAAGTTCAGGAAGTGGTTGAGTTGTGCATAGAGTCCATAGGGGCCATGAGAGTAGCTACAGTCCAGTAACACAGAGGTCTCAAATTTCATGCTTTCTAGAACATTTGTGTTTAACAATGAGGTTCTTACTGGATAACTAATAAGTGACTGCGTTATATTTGGGATAATACATAATACTTCATATTTATTTCAGGTAGCAATTTAATACAAGATAACTAAAGGTGCACGACAGAGAAAATACTGACTACCAATCAGTTAATGGATGAAATGAAAATATTTATTAAATCTCAGCTTAATATTTTCCCTGAAAACCCAGAGCCAGTGGTGAACAATTCTGTAGTCCACTTGCTTGGTCAAAGTTTTGTATTGTTGCAATTTATTGTTGCAATTTTTGACAACACAGTAACATTTTTTTCAGGAAGCAATTTATTGGCGTTTGACTCTCATGTATTAGATGGAAACATTGTAAAACAAAAATCTAATTTTAGACAATTTAATAGTGCAATTGAACTCTTTAATAGAATAAAACAAAGCTGCATAGAATAGAGTTGTAAAGAAACACTGCTATTATTGCATGTGGAGTGAATGAACATGATTCTAGGAACATTAAGAACAGGAAGCTGGAAGTTTCAGTGCATACTTGCTGAAATATGTTATTAATTTGTTATCCTTAAAGGTGCGTTGCTCAAAAACATAGCACTACGAATACAACTTGAAACAGGATGCAACAGTGTACAAAAGACGTGTACCGTAAACCCTCGCTTACACCAACTGTTGAGAAAATAAACATTATACATTCAAAACACAAAACAATTGACATTACTTTGTATGAAAATTAATGTTACAACAGCAAAAGACGAGCAGAAATAAAAGGAAATGTAAACCAGTAGCTGCAGTAGTAGTCCGCTGTGAGGCACATCTGTGGGAGTTGAGACTGGCTGACGTGAAACCGGCTTGAAACCGCCGGATGCCGCCCACAAAGTCAGAGGTGGCGGCGCCCCAGACTGCGCCGGGCGTGCTGTGGAACCTGCAGCAGAAAAGGAGTGTCAATACGCAGAGCTGCATCAAATATCATCACAACATGTCGAATTTAGAAGAAGCATTAGGAGCAGACCGTGGGTGTTTCTGGGCTGCCAAAAGGTGAAACTTCAAGCGAATTCTCTTTGTCTGAGGAGCAGTTGTGGCGATACTGGGAGAACTTTCTTTTCAGTGCTTCAGCAATAAGCGCTGCTGGGTCGCTGAGTATGGCTGCGCCTCCTTTGCTACGTCTCCTCTTGACTGGTGTGCCTCCTGGTGATCTAAAAGCAAAAAAAAAAAAAAAAAAACAGAAAAGAAAAGGTTTTTCATCAAAGAACAGCTGATATATAGGGACAAATGAAAGCATATGGAATTCTGGGAAAACATACATGTTGGAGGGTGAATGATGATCAGAAACACTGACACAAAAAACACACACATCCTGACGCCTACCTCTTCACCGAGCGCAGTTTAACTTGATTTAAGTCCCTCAGCACATCCAGCATGGAGGGGATCCCTTTATTATCTGAGCCCGAGCTGATTTGTGAGTCCTGAGGCTTGAGCTGGCCCTTATCAAGGTCTTTCTCATTTTTCCTGCGCTGGAGGATCAGCTCAGTCACAGACTGGGTCTCAGTGGAGGAACCGGAGCAGGGGGGAGGAAGAGGAGGAGGAGGAGGAGGAGGAGGAGGGGGAGGAGGAGGAGGCAGAGCGGCACATCGAGGTGTGGAGGTGAGCGGGGACGGAGACGTCAAAGGTGAAGACACGCCATTCTGGAAGTCACTTGAACCTAAAAAAAACGAAAAAAAGTTAAACATTATTGACAAGTCAACAAAAATAGAGATTATATTTATTATTCCGTAACTATTTGAAAAATATGTGAACTATGCAAAGTACCTGAAGCTGGAGCAGCAGTGACGATCATGGCTATCTGAGCTCGTAGCTTCAGCAGCTCGCTCTCTAACGCTGTGATCTTCTTCAGAGCGTCCGGACCGGCCGTCTGCCTCACACCTCGTCCTCCCCTCTGGGCTTGAGGCGGCGCTGGTCCCCGGTATCCCACCGCTTCCTTATTCACAGCGCTCTGCTTTCTCGGAGGTAGATGGTTCCTGTCAAAACCGCACGAGTCGTAATGTATGGCTGCTCCATCTTCATTATAAAACTTCACTTAGTACTAGTACTGCTCCATTCAGGAAAATAATGACTTTTGTAATGACACTTTGTTTTCAAAAAGAAGTTTTGGTGATATACACTTGGTGAAAGGTTCAACTGAGGATTACAAAAACACACTAAATATAAGAAGATGAGAATGCAGCCTATGTGTGACACTAGTCAGGTATATGAAGACGTATGTGTAGAGAAGACCCAACTTAAAGAAATTTGTGCAAGAATCTCTAATTTTTGTCCTTACCTGGTTTTGGCGAAGCTGTCTCCCTCATCCTCCAGCACCCACATGACATCGGCGAACGAAGGGATTGCCGGCGTTTCCACGGTGATGTCCACATATCCGTAAGGTCTGTAGGCAAGTAGCGGGACCTAGAAACAACCGCGGACAGTTAAAAGACTTGAATTATATGGCACGCTCAAATCTCAAAGCATTAATGACATTGGCGCAACAATGGTGAGGGTTGCCCAGGTGCACAACCTCCATTGGAGGCAGCTTAGGGTCCAGTGTCTTGCAAAAGGACACACACATATTTCTAGAACTGTATAACAACATCAATAAAGTTGGTTTTACGTACAGAAGCAAATGTAACAGATAGGAATAGAACTCACTAACACTTTTTCTTTCTCAGTTGTGTAAAAACAAATCCAAAGCTTGCTGAGTTGCAGTAATAGAGCTTTTTGTAATGTTTCACACATCTGAAAACACAATACCTGAAAATGGACCCGTGGCGTTGGCGTCAGTGGCAGATTTGTTCCAATCATCCGGACTATGCTGCGATACTGACCGCACAGCTGACTGTCCCACACTGGCACCAGCTGCAGATTTAAATGAGGCACAGAAAACACATGAACTCATGTATTTATTTAGAAATAAATAAAAATTCTGTCAGGTTGCAGTGGCGTGAAAATGAAATGACTGTCTTATTTCACTTTGAAATCTGTTAAAAGAGACACTGATGACACAAAGTTTCAATATCACATGAAACTAAACAGACGCCACATCCTCCCATTCCTGCAGGTTACTAAAGTTGTCTGACCATGAATAGATAATGAAAAGTACAGTCTCTGAGCAAAACTGAATTTACATTTTCATTGCTCTTTTTAAGGGAGAATCAACCCTTTACTCCAGATTAAGCCTATTATCATCAGAATCTGCTTCCTTTAGCTTTAACTCAAACAGTAATTAAAGGAATTTCCCTCTAAGGAAGACCGGCGTCATGAGGCCTGGAGGCCCTTTCGCTCGGCTCTCCTTCCCTCGGAAATCCTCAATCAAACAAAAATTATTGACTTGATTACATCTAAAATGGTCACGTTTTGACATTATTGGCTGTTTAGAATGTTAAAGTCAATGAAAAAAACCTAGTTTTTATTTACTTATGTACCTAGCTTGAAATTCAGAAGAAAAAAAAAATTCCAAACAAAGACTAGGAAAGAGAAAAAATCTTGTAGACCAAAATTATCTCATAAAAATTGTGGAAGTAAAAAAAAAAAAAATCTTACACAAGAGCTCACTCTTATTTGGTAAAACTCAAGTGAACTTCTGTCTCAGCCCTAAAAGGAGTGAATGCCAGTGTGAGTGATCGTCTGTCTCCTGTTTGCCCTGTGATCTACTGTCCAGGGTGTAACCTGCTCTCAACCATAGTAAGCTGAGATTGGCTCCAGAACACTGTGACCCTGCACTGGATGGAGCAGGACTGAAGAGGGATGGATGGATGGATGGATGGATGGATGGATGGAAGGATGGACATTATTTAGGTTAAATTCCATTCATCTCTGCACTGACTTACTGGGTGAAGGCTGCAGGTCCATGGGCTGGACTGACACATCTTTATCGGTTCATCTGAGAACTTACCATTTCTGGAGGAACCCCAAAATACTCCAGCACCATGTGCAGCACGTGCACCATGTCCTCCACTAGAGACATTGCGAGGGCTTCTTCCTGCACCAGCTGACAATCGCAAAGCTCGTCTTTCTGCTGACTGACTTGGAGAGCGGCCAACAAAGAAAGGATGCCAGTATATTACATACTTTACACCTGGAAAACAATAGGAAAATGGAAAAAGGCGCGCAGTGAATATGTGATCACACTGAAAAAATCAAAACATGGAAATCAAAAACTGATCAGATGTCAAACCCTGAGGTAACAGAAAGTGATGCTGATTGAGGGGATGATCAGGATGCTGATCCAGGATAAGATACGACCGTATCCACAGTGAATGGTTTACAATAAAGTGTAGTCGTTTTAAAATAAAGTTAAAACCCGGTAACCTTGAGTTGTGAGCAGTGCAGGGAGCCTGGGACGAGCACCGCACCGCGAAAACCTGCAGCGATCATCAAAAAGTAACGGAGAAGATGCTGAATAACAAGTCTGTTTACTCACCGCCACGAAATGCTCATCTGAAGCTACATTTCCCCTGAAAGTCTTGGAGGAAAAATAATTTACAACAGCTTCCTTCTTCTTCTCTTTCTGTTCTCACGCGTCCAGGCACAAGTCTGAAGTCAAATAAAGCCGCAGCAACAACGCGGCCTCTGATTGGCTGCGGAGACACAACAACACGGAAGAGCCAATAGGAACGCAGGACGTTGGCTTGCCGGTCAGCCAATCCCGTGTCGTGAAATGTATGCACCAAATTTGTATTTCTGTGCACGAGCTGCTTCACTTCTGTGTTGGTAAGAAAGTCTCTTCAAACCGACATTTACACTATTTGTGTTTCTTTCGGCGTTTATAAACTGCTCATATTTAAATTAGTTTGCGTTTGTTATTCCAGGCGGTGACATGAAACAACAGGAAAAGTGTTTTTTTTTATTTAGTTTGCGGCCTGTCAACCTGCCGAAAGTCGTTAGCTAACCTCGTTAGCTGCTGTTAGCGAGATTTAATATCTGCAAAACAAACGAATAAAATTGTTGACATTTTTAATCATAATATAATAAACCACTTGATATGTTTTGTACAGAAACAGTCTCTTCACTTCAGCTCCAGTATAAGACATAATTTATATTTTGACTATCAATATCTTGACAATACATTGTACTTTACAAAGCTAAATTTCACCTTGTCCAACAGTAAGATAAAGATTTTTATAAACTCTGAGTGGATTTTGGATAACACAAAGATCTGATCTTCATTTTTTAAAGTGCAAAAACAGTAAAATTTTACCTTTCTTTACAAAGATATACAGGAAATACGTTCAAACCAAACTTTTGAGAAAGGCATATAAAATAAAGTAAAAGTTGTATTGAAATAAAGGTGATATAATAAGTAGAGTCTATTATTTAATGGAAATCCTGAGCAAAAAATTGTGTTTTAAGGCATGATTTAAAGAAGTGTGTAGTAGTCAAATGAGAGACTAACTCCTGGATCATGCCTACTGTTCATTGTGTCTAACAGTGTCAGGTGTGGTGAAATCTGTGAAGATGATGGACGCACTGTCAGTGGTGAGTCAGCTGAGGGATCTCGCCTCGGAGCCACAAAACCGAGAGGTCATCGTCCAGGACCAGGGATGTCTCCCCGGCTTGGTTCTGTTTCTGGACCACAAAGACCCAGAAGTTCTGTTTGCCACACTGCAGGTGGGGAAGTGAATATAACTAAACAGTCTTTTAGTGCTGTAGCATCCACAGCATGTCACGCAGGTGTTCAAAAGGTGGTATTCCCATCACTTTAAAAGTAAATACATGTGTTTTTCTCTTGTGTTCACAGACTCTACGCTACCTAGCTGAGTCGCTTCCCAACATCCCCATCATGAAGAATGAGCTGGGTATGATGGTGAGCCTGGAGACTCTCATTGCACGGTGAGACTATCACATTTTGGGTTTGTTCATATTGTTGAACTCCTCGATTCTTCTTCATTTTGTCATGTGGTTATATGGAAACGTTTTTATGGTAACTGCAGTTTAATAATCTGTTAAATGTCAAGCCAGTATTTCCTCTAAACCAGACTGTAATGTAGTATTTCTGTGTACAGGGAAGGTCTTTCTCCAGACATCACAGCTTTGGCACGGGAGGTGTATGATATTCTTAAAACTCCCGCAAATCTGCCACCGAGCACACCGGAGAGGAAAAAGAAGTCCCAATTTTTTATCAACTCTTCCAACAAAAAGGCCAAATCAGTGACTCTGCACATCAAGGGGCTGGACAGCACGGTGAGCAGGCTGACTGCCGAGCAAGTTTTATTTCCAGGAGGAGTGAGAGCCGGGCAGTTTTACTCACGCAGTCTCTCCTCTCTGCTGTGAAGGACCAGCGAGGTCTGTGTGAACAAGCTCTTCTGAAGGTCAGAGGAGTCATCAGCTTCACTTTCCAAATGGCGTCCAAGAGATGCACGGTCCGCATCCGCTCAGACCTGCCCACAGAGGTAACAAACGCTGCGCACTACACTGCTTTTATATTGGTTTCTCCAGTCATTATAGAAACAGTGACAGTAACCCTGGCACCTTTGTTGACGTGTCCTGATTCCCAGAGTCTGGCTACAGCCATCGCAGCCACCAAGGTGTTATCAGCCCAACAAGTGGTGAAGAATGAGGCAGGAGAAGAGGTTTATATCGCTCTCAACCCGTCTGGAGCAGAAGTGCCGCAGAATTCAGCCCTGCCAGATTACCTCCCGGAGGAGGAGGAGAGCCCGGGGAAAGATTTGGACAAAGCCATCTCACGCAGCACGGCGAAGGAAGACGCCAGCGGGAGCTGGCTGAACGCCGCCGCC
Source organism: Salarias fasciatus (assembly GCF_902148845.1). Lineage (NCBI taxonomy): Eukaryota > Metazoa > Chordata > Actinopteri > Blenniiformes > Blenniidae > Salarias > Salarias fasciatus. The sequence continues at coordinate 9,619,007 of NC_043759.1, forward strand.
AGTTTCCTCACCAAAACCTTTTACTGGTGAAGCCGTGACAAACTGTTCAGACTATCCTCTCTGTACATGTGGATATCTCTCAGTTTGTGATTATTGACCACTGACACATTTGTATAAATGCTGAATTTCAAGTCTATTCCTGTTTGAACTGAAAGGAAGTCACACTACTCTGCTTTGTTGTTCTATCCACTATTTCCAAAAAATTGTAAATAATTCTTTTCTCCAGATTTCCCTTCAGTATTTCAAAACTTTTTTTGTTGTAATTATTTTGGTGTATGCCGAAATAAATGTACAAATGATCACAGCCTCGTGCACATGCGCTTTGTTTTTAAGTTTTCCGTTTAAAAAGTAGACAACAATCAGTAATCAATTCAAAAAGTTTAATTTCCTTGTCAAACAGCTGCAACAGTTTGAGTTTTACAGTGGTGCAGGGAGCTCGTATAAAGGGCCCATCAGTCGTCAGAGCTCGGTGGTCTTAATAAAATATGGAATTTTTTTTACATAATTTATAGTGTTAACGGCATGCTCTGTTTCAGTGGTAGAAACCCGCAGTACACAAGACGAGTGAGGTTTATTCCATATACTGCAGGATGAGAACATAAAGAGAGCTTAAGTGCAAAAGTCTGGAAACCATAAGCAGCAGCTGAGCGAGATGAAGAGGGAACCACAGAAGTGTAACGCTTTGCTTTTACACTTGATTCAGTCCGTTGTGTCAAGAAAATGAAAGGAAAATAAACTGAGCTCTTCCACAAAATGATAAATCAGTTGAAGGAAGCGTCTGGAGGCTCGGGTCAGGAATGCATGTGTTAAAAGTGAGAATAATCCAGAGTCACCTCATTCCTCCGACTGTGCAGTAAGGCAAAAGGACGTCAACATTAGCAGCATTGTTTTTTTTTTTTTTTTTTTAGTAAATTCCTTCATCAAAAAGGTCAAATTAATCAGATTCTTTTAACATTGACGTCAGCAGGAAATCATTTTAATCCATTTTGTAAATGCTTGGTCAAAACAAAGGTCAGCTGCTTCAACACACCAGGTCTTCTAACCTCTGTCAGAGCGACCCGGAGCGGCGCCGACGGTATAAACGTAACGGGCAAAGTCGAGAAAATAAAGGGCGGGACCAGAAGCCAAAGCCGTTCTATCCTCCTAACATTTGAAAAAGAAAGTGAAGATGGGTGAGAGCAAAAAGAATCACATTTTCTCTGTACAGCAATTAAATAAAACTAAAAAAAAAAAAAAAAAAATCTTAAGTTTACATCCTAATTCTCAGTTTTTCGTGAGAACTGCATTTTCATTTTGTCATTAATAAACCTAACCTCCGTAATACTCCATCACCCCGATAATAACCTCTAGTTTTAAACGCCGTCGACCCGGCAGGGTGTCGGGCATCAGCCGGCGCTTTCCAGTCATCTCAGTTTCACTTCACGCTCTGATATCTTTTAGATTTCAGCTGAAATGTTCAAACATGAGGTTTCAGTTACAAACAGAAATATAAATGAAACCATAAATCGGGTCCAGTTAATAGTCACACTGCTGATTATAGTTTTTTTCTTTTTTTTTTTTTTTACAGCAACAACAAATCTCTTCAAGTATGGAGGCTGAAGACTTTACAGCTCCGCCGTCTTCGTCGCTTTCACCTCAGGACAGAGTGATTCTGGTGGAAGCTGGAGAGGCGAGGGGCGGGTCAGAGGAAATCTTTGGAGGCGTCATCTGGAGGAGAGGCCGCGGCGTTCGCCTGTCGCGGGAGCGCGAGAGAGATCTGGAGTCTTTCCCTGGACTCAGCTCTGTTGGTTCTCACTCTCTGACCTCTCCTTCCGCCTCTCTGGGTGTGGAGTCGTGTCCGAACAGCTCGTCGGGCAACATCTAAACACCGAGAGACATCAAACGGAGAAATGATTTGCTGTGATGAATGAATGATCTTCTCTGTTAGCACAACTGAAGCATTATTAAACAGTGACCTGGTCCCTCCGAGGCTGGTATATCATCCCACCCAGCGGCTTGAGGACGCCGTTCTCTGTGAAGGCGATGAGGGGAGTCCTCCCCTCCCCGCCCTCGCCCCCCTCCTCCTGCTGCTCCTCTCCTTCGGGAGGAGACAGCCTGGACTGTGAAGCCGGCAGTACGATCACCTCTTCAAACTCGCCGTTCTCCCTGAAAAACATGAATCAGGATGGAAATCGAGAATCCTCCTTCTAACCCGGCTGCAGGGACTGATGGGTAACGGAGCGGCTCTACCTCTGCCCCGCGTGGCTCAGTGCTGTGGCGTTGTGGTCTGGGTCAGGTTGGCCACTGTTGCCGTTACTGTTGTGCGTTAATGACACGGTAACAGAGGGTGAAGCGGGAGAGGAAGGAGTCACTGATGGTGAAAGAAAAATAAAAACAATGAGAAACAACCGGGATGAAAAGTTTGGCGGGAAGTGTTAGCGGGTTAGCTCACCTGCATCGTCTCCGTTCCTGACTTTCTGGAGATGAGAGAGGGAAGCAGAGAGTGAATACTGGAAGAAGGTTTTTCAGTTCAATGTTTGACTGATTTAAGTCCAAAATGCCTTTCACCTTTTCTGTCGTGTCCGAGCGTCTGGTCCTCTTCATGATCTCCTCAAGACGCTGTGACGGTAGAAGAAGGTCAAGAGAGGCTGAGCGCTATCGAGAATAAGCTCTGATGGTAATTAGCCTGAGAGTATCTCACCTTCTTCCTCTCCAAGCGTTCAGCCTCCTGTTTCTGGAAGTGCTTCTCTCTCTCCTGCCTCAGTTTCTCAGCTTCCTCTCTCTGCCGAGACTCCTCCTCCTCTTTCTAATGAACACAAACAGCTTCATTTAGCTTCTTAGCAATACTTCATAGATGGTAAAAAAAAAAAAAAGCAAAAACATCATGCGTCATCATCTCCGCTGACCTGTCTCTCGGCCTCCTCTCTCTCTTTCTGAAGTCTCTCCTCTTCTGCCTTCCTCTCCTCCTCCTCCTTTCTTCTCCTCTCCTCCGCCTGGCGCTGAGCCTCCTCCTCTCTCTTCGCTCGCTCCTCCGCCTTACGCCGAGCCATCTCCTCCTTCGCCAGTCTGTGCAGAAAGACGTCGATACTTCAGGCGCCGTCGGCGGCCTGGGAGTGCGTCGGCCGTGTCGGCCGGCGTACCTGGCCTGCTCCTCCTGCTGCTTGCGCTCCTCCTCCTCCCGCTCCCTCTGCTCGCGGGCCAGCCGTCGATTCTCAGCCAGGATGCGGCTGGCTTCCTCTGGGTCCGTGGTGCCCGCAGAAGGCCTTTGAGCTGGGGGACTGCTCAAGCCATCTGGAAGGCAAAATTCAAATTTAGACCATAAACTGACTGATAAAACATTTCGCATTTTGTTTTCACGGCACAGAAACTAACCGCTGGATCCAGACGCCGGCGGCTGCTCAGGTGAAGACTTGTTCTGACCCAGAGGCTGAGGCCGAGGCTGAGAGGGGCTGAGGACCTGCTGCTCCTCCGAGGGGCTGGAGCTCTCAGCCGACACCCTGAGAGGACGGAGGTTTCCTGGGTCTTCTGCTCCTGGAGACTTGAGCAGCTTGGGTGTAGGAGGGCGCCCTGCTGGCTTCTGTGGGGGTCTACGTGCAAAGGACAAGAAAGTCTCAGGGTTTCTATTTTACGGTTCGGCAGAAAACCATGTCAGGACAATAACTTCTGACTCGGAACAAGCACCCCATTTATGCTCTAAATGCTTTATTCTCAAACTGTGGCGAGAAAATTAACGCAATATGAAAAATATCTTACAAACTCTTATTTGAAATGAGCATGATCTTTCTGTTTTCCTCATTACCAGCCTCCTACATCCACTGTGAATGTTTTGCTGACCAACTATGAGTATTTTTTAGACATGGATCCTACAAGAAAAAAACACTAAGTGATAGAAAGGACTGAGAGTAATAGTATTAACAGTATTCAGACAGTCGTTCAAAACATTTTCACATGCTGCATTTATGAGGAATTATAATAGACCCTCCAGAAAAACGCGATCATGCGATCGCATGAATTCACGCATAAATCACCGTTTTGCCGCTGATTATGCAGAGGCCACATATTTTCCAAAAGCTCGCATAATCCCCGCAATAATCTCACATTTACGGCGAAAAAAATGAGAAATGGTTTCGCCTGATGTCACAATTTCCGCGACGCCCGGCCTGACGTCATCACTTCGCGCATTCTCATTCAAACCCACTCATGGGAGCAAGGCGCTCAAAGAAAGTTGGAGAAAACAATGAAGAGACAAAATTCGTCACATTTGCCACCGAATATTTCAGCCAGAGACCGGGCTAACCAGTACCCAGGTATACTTCATGAAAGCGGGGGTAAACTTTTCTGCACCCCGTGCAATTTGGTTTTGGAGCACAAGAGAAAGTCCAGCGTATTGCAACACTTCGCCACCGCAAAGCACACCAAGAGGCTTGCTGACGGGGAAAAAAGCTCCAAACAACTCACCTTAACAGAGGCAGCAACCTCCAAAACCCTTTCAAGGGCAACGAGAAATGAGGTGAGGAACAATTTAAGCTAAATCACGAACTAATAAAAAAGGAATGTGACGGAGGTGTGTGTGTGTGTGTGTGTGTGTGTGTGTGTGTGTGTGTGTGTGTGTGTGTGTGTGTGTGTGTGTGTGTGTGAGAGAGAGAGAGAGAGTGTGTATGGGTTGTTTTTAAATATCCCAATTACAGGTGCTGTTTTAAATATTGCATATATTTAATTGGAGAGGAAAAGGCTTTAACCTCAGTGATAGTGTGTGTGTGTGTGTGTGTGTGTGTGTGTGTGTGTGTGTGTGTGTGTGTGTGTGTGTGTGTGTGTGTGGGGGGGGGGGGGGGGGTTAGTGAGATGAGACAGAGAGAGAAATGGAGATAATAAGACAACTCAATAGTTTAACAAAAAAATTATCTTTTTTTTCACAGCTTTGTGAGTCTTGGGTTGCCACCTGCACTGCAGTCAATATTCCACTCTCCAAGAGTGACCATCCTGTAATGAGGAAATTCCTCCAGGAAAATGTCATCAATGGTGGTGCCATTCCAGGATTTCACCAACTTCAGGAGCAATACTTGTCAGCAGTGTATGAGAAGAAAAAAGAGGAGTTGAAGACACTTATAACTGGAAAACCTGTTGCTGTGATATTTGATGAGACTCCAGATATAGAGGGGAGATGTGTGCTTAACATCCTGCTTGCACCACTCGAGAAGGATAATTCTGGTCGCATTTTAGCCTACCTTGCAGACACCGTGTTCCTTGAAGAGTGTAACCACTCTTCTGTATCTGTGTCTGTTGTAAAGTGCCTGCAAGATTTTGGCATTCAAAATGAAGATGTGATTGTGTTTGACACAGATAACGCAGCATACATGAAAAAGGCATTCAAAGCTGCTCTGCAGGCACTGTACCCCAACTCACTGCACATCACATGCATGGCACACATCATGAACCTTATTGGAAATGCCTTTCGCAAACCCTTTAATCATTTGAACAACTTCATGGTGAGCTTCTCTCAGATGTTTTTCAATGCTGGATCCCGGAAGAGACGCTATCTGGCCTTCATGACAAACAAGCTGCCAAGAAAAAGGGTGGCCATGCCTCCAAACCCCTGTGCAACACGGTGGAACTCCTGGTTCTTTGCCGTACTTTACCACAGAGAGTACTTTGGACTCTACAAGGAGTTCATCGAGATGGAAACAATGGTAAGTAAGTGTGTAATGTGTGAATGTGTCATATAACAGTAATTATTCTCAGCTAGTTAGGCCCCTATACACACACACACACACACAAGCCTAATCACTTTCTTTTCCTTTTGTGTCTCTCTGTATGGTTTTCATTCACAGGTGTGTGGCCGAAGTGTTCCACACTCTGTGGAGAAACTCCATGAGATGCTTCAAGACCCTAACCTGGCTCAGTCCCTGAATGTGCAAATCAATATCATGGCTGACAAGTGCAAGAACATCATCAGTCTACTAGACATCTTCGAGAGCAGACGTCCAGTGACCACAAAGATTTTCAACTATCTGGAGGACCTGCAGGTGGTCATTGCTGCCAACAAAGAGCTGCAGTTGGAAGTATGCGACGAATACTTCAGTGGGTTTGACCTACCACACGCCACAAAGACTGACATCCTCCGCACAGTTGGTGAAGCATATGTCAATGCTGAAGAAAAGCTCAACAAGTACATGTCAGATGGACAGCCAGCCATTGCATTTTTCCAGGAGGTCAGGGTGTTTGATCCACGTAATATTGCATTCCTGGATGACTCTGTGGAAAGCTACAAGGCCATTCCAGGTTTCTCTCGTGTGCCAAGAGAAGAGTTTACTGGTTATCTTACAACCCTGGGTCCAGCAGCACTCAGAGCTGCACAATCTGGTGTGGTTGATTTGGATGTGTTCTGGGATGGCCTTCAGGAGAGACTTCCTGTTCTTTCTGCCTTGGCACGCAGATACAAAGATGCTGTCGCCAACTCAGCAGATGCTGAAAGGAGCAACAGTATCTACAAGTTGGTGTTGAGCAACAGGAGGAGGTCAACAACCAATCAAAACTTGAAGGCATTGGTGTTCTTGTGCCACAACCAACGCATCTGGAGTGGAGCGTTTGAGAGGGAGAAGAGAGAGAAGGTGATGGAGAAGGAATGGGAGGAGGAGGAGTGCATGGAGGCTGAGGAGGCTGATGAAGAGGGGATTGATGATGAAGAATAATGCTGATTTATTTTGTGTTCTCTCAATTTTTGTTTTTTAAGTTTTCATAAGCTGTGAACTCTGCATTGTTTTAAGAGAGAGAGAAGGGAAAGGAAATGAATCGATCTAGATTTTTGCCTCCTGATTTGTCATGCACTTGACGTACAAAGAGATTGCACTTTGTTTTATTTTGTTGCTGAATGTATGCACTTTGTTTTGTAGGTATCGCATAGCAATGCAGTATTGTCTAATGGTTCTGAAAGAGAATACTGAGCAGGTTTACCAGAAAAGGTGCAATAAGTCTCTTAAACTATTATTTGTTTATTTATTGGTTTGGTTCATTAACAGCTCTATTTTTAGAGTTTTAAAGCCTATGGTCAACAGTTGAGTTTAAACAGTTTGAAAACATTGTAGCAGGTGGATTTTCTCAATTTATAACTCGGCAGGAAGAATGTTTTTTGTGATCTTATGTTTAAGCCATGCTTAAGTTGATAAAATAAAATAATTTCAACATTGCCAGCACTTAATGGGATGCAGCTTGCTTCTAGTATGTCTGATTATCATAGAATATCTTTAAAATTGCTCTTTTTCATTTAGTGGTAGTCTGGTAACAGTAGGAGAAGAATCAACTTTTTTTCCACAACCTACACATCTGACATCTTTTCGCATATTTCACAAATATTAGCATAATTCACAACTGTCCGCAATTTTACCGCATAAAATGGCATAAAAACCCCGCATATTTACTTGCATAATCAAGCATTTTAGCTCGCATAATCTGGGATTTAAGTACGCATAATCAAGAATTTTTGCTCGCGTTTTTCTGGAGGGTCTATTATAAGGTCCCATCATACTGTCAGCTGATTCGTAAGTTCGCCCTACCTGCCAGGAGAGGGCGCCGTCACTTTGCTGGCCTTCTTGCCCGGGGAGGCGGAGCGCCGGCTGGGGGGCAACGACAGAACGGGAGCCAGTGGAAGTGACAGGTTGCTCCATGACTTTCTGACGTTGTCTCGCTCCTTCTGCTGTTGCTGCGGGAGAAAAATTAAAGAAATAAATTATGTTACCTCAAGCAATTAAGATTTCTTTTCTTTCTTTTTTTTTTTCCATATTGCCAAATTATGGATTAGGCACAGAACAGCTCATAAAGAAAACAGTGAATGATTGAATGTGGCAGTGCAGAAGGTGTCTAGACTCAGGTGACCTCCTGACAGCAGCAGTTCAAGATGATCACTAACAAGATTAGACGTGAACAGTATTTGGCCCTACGTGACCTGTGACCCCATGCTATGGCACAAACATTCCTGTTGCCATGGTGACGTCCTGAACTGAGAGTCGCCAGCATTATTACTTTTTTTAATTTAATAACAGAAACAAAATTACATATATTAAAAAAAAAAAAAAAAAAAAAAAAAAAGAGCCACAAATCTTCACAGAGTAAAGCTGAGTTTACAGTCCACTCGGTTTATATACCACTGGAGGGAATATCACATTACTGTGACAGTGGTGCGGGTCGGGATTATCTATAAGCATGTGCATGCAGACAGTCTGTCTGCGGGTCAGTGTGTTAGGGCATCTCCTGTCCTGTACATCTAAGACCTTAATGGCATAAGCTGTGACACAGCAGATGGACACTGGGTACAATAGCATGTATACATGTGTATGTGTGTGTGTGTGTGTGTGTGTGTGTGTGCTGTCAGACACTTTTATCTGGGATATACTGGTATTCGATATGAAAAAATGTCAAAAAATGCGACGAATGAACAAAAAATAGCTGCACATCAAGATATTCACACAATAACCTTGGTTACCTAATGCCAGTACTATTCGGCTCGTCTCATGACCGTGCAAGAACTCAAGAACCGTGGACGACGTGTCCTACCCGTGTGGTCCCGGTGGTCCTCCGGCGAGCTGTGGCGGAGGACGAGGACGCCGTCTCCCTGCTGAGGCTCCTGTCGTGGCTGCGACAGTGAGGGAGCGGCTGCGCCTGCAGGGTCTTGAAGGATATGGAGCCCATGGGATGGCAAGACACTGAGCGAGGACACACAGGCATGGCTAGGGTGACGTGGGAGTCGGGAGTGTTTTGAGGGTGGCGCGGATCGGGACGGCGGGAGGATTGGTGAGGGTTTTGATTAACAGGAGCAGAGAGTGAAGAGATCAGGAGGGAATGAGGAAGAACAGCAGGCGATGTATGGAGGAGAAGCCAGGGGTTTGGGAAGGACAGTGAAGGATGGAGAGGAATCAGATGGAGATGTTTGTCAAGAATAGAAAAGAAGAGAAATAGAGTATTAGTAGAAAAACTACAAAACGCAGCTATGAATACAGAACAACCATCACCTGATCTCTTCAAACAGTGTCAAATATAATGCAAAGTCCTCACTGGTCTACTGAAGACTAAGAAAACTGAATGAATGCAGACTATTGTCACTACCACCATGCTTAGACACATCTGGACAGAGGGAATCTCTAACAGATTGAAAAAGCCTCTGAGAAATCCTCATATTGGCATCACTTCTCGATCCTACATGCAACCCAACATTAGACAAGTGAGCATGCAGCAGTATATACACACACACACACACACACACACACAAGACACTGTGGACGGAGTTAAATGGAGGAAATCAAAGCAGGAGACGTTAATGTGAGTTATTTAGTTTAAAAAAAACATAATATAAAGAAAATAAACTGCTCTTTAGAGCGATGGAAGCAATGTTTTGTCACTCAGCGCACAAATGAACAGCAGTCACAAGTTTGATGGACAATGACTATATTTCACAAGCGCACCAGTTCCATGAACAAATACTTTAACTGTGGCCAGTTAGGAGCAGCTCCATGAACTTACAATAGAAAAATGATCCTTAAACAGCTTATATGCATGTGTGCGAGTGTGTTTGTGCGTGCACGTGAGCTCCGGGTGCCTGATACAGGCTGTCAAGAGAAGTCTCAGACGGTGTAAAGCTTTAAGTCCAGCCAAATCTGATTAACATCTGAAAACACGCTGTTCAACCTGTGCAATATGGATGCATGACGTGACGTTTTAAGGGGGTGTTGTGCACGTGTTCACTCACGACAGCGGGCAAGTCCAAAAAAATCCTCAAGGCTGCGAGGAGCATACCTGTTTGGTCTCCAGACAGACTCATGGCACTGCGGCTCCGGGCCAGATAGGAGTGTGTTGGCTGCTGCAGGCGGTGCACGATGTTGCTCTCCCACGGCGTCAATGGGAGGCGGCGCAACCCTGAACACACACACACACATAAAATGTAAGCTATGCTAACTGCCAACACCGGTAAGTACTCACTGATTAGCCCCGGCACGCAGACAGAGCCCAGGAGAAAATGCATACAATTACTGTGTTTGTCTCCATTCCTTCCACAGTGCAGCACAGCCGTGAAGACGAGCGCTAAAAGTGACGTTGTAACCATGCGCCGCCTGCTATGACACACCTACACCTGCATGCACCGGGCTGTTCATCATGACAGGAAGCAAACAGCTTGCAGTGGAGAGCAAACAGCATTTAAATAAAGCTTACAGGACAAAGGACATATGCATAAAATGTCACTGCAATATTTGTGCCTCGGGGAATTTATTCAGCGGATTATGCGACGCTGAAAGCTGTTATGCAGGTAAATCAAAAATATAAAGTCCCAAGTACCTCAGCAGAAAAGAGCTTTAATGATAACCTTTCACTCGCAGGAGACCCAGAGCAGCGTAGCAGGCGCAGCATGCAGCTTTGCAGTAAGAGGTGGCAATTTGAGTAGTGCAGGGTAAAGATACAAGGCTGTAAAATACTGTAAAAAAGAATATGTCTGTATTCTAGAGCCTTTTATATTATCTAAATCATAAATCACAGCTAAAGGAATGTGCTTTACACACAACAGCATGGTATTCATAATCCATTTGCATGTGCAAAGGATTCCAGAACAGTGTAATTATAATATTAATAAAAAAGTTTTTTTTTTTTTTTGTGGGTGTCAAAATTTCCAGCAGGGATAAAAACAGCATACAGTGCCACCCACAAAAAACAAAAAGATTATCCTACCGAGGATTAGAGAAAGGGGTCACGCCAGAGGGGGAAAAAAAAAATCTTGATCCCTCCGATGAAACACGTGCATGTTTACAGTGCACAGTGGATCTCCTCCATCCGGCCATTTATGAATCAAAGCGTTTCTAAACGTCTTCCACATTCAAGTTTAAACGGTGCTCCACCTTTCTATATAAATGAGCAAAACTTGATTTTTTTTAATTCCAACAGCATATTCTTTTTGGATTTCTTTTACAGTTTACAGCCTTTGATCTTTTTCAGCGTATAGGGTAGAGGGGAATGTAAAAATCCCCAGAGGACACCTGTGTTTTTATGCTGGGGGGTCTTCTCCTGATGTATTCGGAGTTTGGACTGAGATTTGCTTATGACAGGAGAGGAGGCAGTTCTCATCTTTAAGCCTGTTAGTAACATATATACACATCAAAAAAATGTACAATGTGCATTAGCAGTAACAAAACGTGAAAAACATTGTATTTGGTTGATTCTGCTGTTGGGATTGGATCTGAGGGTCAATCTTGAGCAGTTTGAAAATCATGCATCATTTGTTTCGGCACTTCAAGAAGTGCCAAAACAAATGATGCTAAATGATGGTGCTAAACTATATCCATGAATCTTCTGAGGTTTTCCTCTTCTCCACCCATCATTTCTCCTCAGCACATCCACTTTCACCACCTTGACTCCTTGGATCTCCACCTATTCCTTTAATTCTCACACACGGATTCTGACTTATCTCCGCTGACCTATATTCCTCATTCCTCCACCTCTCAGGATCCTTTTCCACTTGCTCTCACTTGAGCCTCTTCCTTCATTTCATGCATTACCCTGTATTATTTCCTGCAAATACAATCAAAGATCTGGCTCATGTAAACTGTTTTTCATCTAATTTTCAACAAGAATTAAAATATTCCTTCAATATCAAACTACGTAAGTAAATGATCACAAATGGATGCTGTAATGAATAACCACGGTGCTTTGAGTGTGCAGCATTTGTTTTCGTTACCTCGGTCAGGTGAGTGTAAGAGTGTGGCGGAGGAGGAGGAGAGGCGCTTGGTAATTACAGGGTCTGCATGTTTGGATAAATTCATGGTGGACACTGATCGCCTGTCAGCATCTAGAACCAAAGAAACACAAGGAAACAAATCAGCGGTGCAAAAAGAAAGTTCACATGGGAAAAAAAGAGACGCCAACAATTTCTGATGTTTTTCTATGACGGTTAATTCTGGTTAGATTTAGAAAAAAAAAAGCTATGTAGAATTTGCTAAAAGGAAAATACTTTAAAAATGCATTAATGCTAATGTCATCTATGAGAACTAAAATGGTTAGAGTGAATGATTCTGTGACTCGGGATAAAAAACGTCAGACCACACGGGGTAACAGACACTAACCACGCCATTCACACTGGCCTACATTTACACTAATGACAGTGAGCGAGAACGGTGCCGCACGATTACAGCGCTAAGGCTAGTGATCTACCACCAGCCGGCTAGCTGACACACTGCTATCATATTCACATTGGGAGGTCATTCCATAGCCGCGGTAGACACTGAAAGCACTCTGCATGTGCTCCAGTCCAGCAAGGTCGAGTGGATAGAGGAAAGCCGACTCGACAAAACCTGGACCAGGACGGGGGGGAGAAAGGACAATGGCAGAGAGACAAAGAGCAGAGAGCGAGTGGAGGGAGATCCCAGAGTGTGAGTCGAAGAGGGAGAAGTGAGTTTGAGATAGAGGGAGAGAAAGAGAAAGAGAGAGGGAGAGGCAGAGAAGGGTGTGAGTCAGCAGTAACAACAGAGGGCAGCGGCCCTGAATACTTCAAATGTAAACAATACAAGAGGACGGCTGGCCAAATCATAACAATAGACAGATCTTCACACCGGCGTGGAGAGGAATAAAACACGCGGCGTGCCTCGGACTCGCTGAGCGTGGCAGAGTTTTGTCGCCGAGCAGGTTTGAGATGTGTTGATGTACCTGCTGGTGTGCTGGGAGTGTTTGTGTGCAGAGCTCCTCCCCAAGACCAGCGGTTGGTCTTCTGTCTGGTTTTCTGGCTCCTCTCCAGCGTCCGCCGCATCACCGCCTCGTGACGAACCTTCAGTCAAAACAGCAGAGGATCACCGGCGGCGCAGGAAGCCTTCACGGATACTCTCAACATGACAGGAGTCAGACCTGCGATCATCAGCTATTCAGAGTCAAACTAAATCCACTCAAAGATTTAAAAATAACCCCGATTAAGATAAGAACATTTCTGGGATGGAGGATTGTTGAAAAATTATCCTTGTGGTTAATTGAAAAAAGCAGTGGAAACATTTGACAAAGTAAGACTGGCAGTGAAGTGTTCAGATTCTTTATGTGTGTGAAAACTGGAGCCCCGGGATTCTGCGGCGTGTTCGTGGAACGGCTTCAGTACCCTGTCCTCCTCCAGCTTCTGCCGCCGCTTCTCCTCCACGGCCGCCCGCCTCTTGTCCTCCTTCACCCGCTGCTCCTCCAGCTTCCTCCTCCTCTCCTCCAGGTGCTTCTCATAGTGCTGCCGGGCCCGTTCCTCCCGGGCCTGCCACTGGGCCTCCTTGACAGCTGAAGCGTGGAAAAACACAACACTGTTAAATTTAATGTGTTGCAAAAAAAAAAAAAAAAAAAGGGAACCACAGGCTTATAGCAGCAAAGAGTCAGCTGGTGGTCATGTGACTGAGCTTTAGCTCTCGACACAAAGCAAATCCCTCAGCTGAGGAACGACCACTCCGACGAAAATCACAACATGAAAAATAACATTCAACAAATCCATCTGTAAAAGGACCCCACACACACACACACACACACACACACACACACACACACTTCTACTAATAAAAGGAAAGACCCCCCACCCCAAACACATCCTAAACATCAGAGCTCCTTAAACACGTCCCATTGACTGCACCATTATGTAACATAGAACCCATGGCAACAGGGCGCCTGGCTTCAGCCGGGACTTTATGTAACAACCAGGGAGCAAGGCACTTTCACCACGGCCACCAACCAGCCTCTTCACCCAGACGTTACAGGGGAGACAGAAAACAAAGTGGGCGCTGCATTTAAGGCCATTTTGCAGACTAGGTTTTAAAAAAAGAAAAAGAAAAAAAAAGAGCTCACCGTTCTGTTTCTCACGCTCTTCCCGGCGCTCGCGGGCCAACCTCTGTCGCTCGTCAATCTTATTGAAGAGCAACGAGTCTGTAACACAAACAGAGAAACAGTCTCAGGAACAACAACCGTGTTGAAAGAGCGGCGAGGAACAGACAAGACAGAAAGGGCCTGTGCTGCCGCTGAGGAACTTACTTATTTTCTGTAATTTCTGAATAATTTGCACTCACATTGAGTGACTCACCTGTTTTGGGGGCAGCATTATTATTACTATTATTCGGGCTACTGCTGGTGGCGGGGCGGTTCGGGGCCGGGGCCGGTGTCGGGGTCAGGTTGGGGGTGTAGGTCTGCCCGGAGCCTGAGGAGCTGGGACAGGTGGCTGAAGACACTCTTCCATCCTCGGACTTATACTGCGAGTTAGATGCTGGGGAGAAAAAAAAAAAAGCAAAGCAAATGTAACCAAAACAGAAAAAGTGAGAGATGCATCGTGTGTAAATATTTTCCAGATGCATCATTTCATTCTCTTTCCCTCAAAATCATGCATCGTTATATTTACATTACATTAAGGTCAGATATCGCTTTCTTTCACAGCGACTTACTTAAACTAATAACCTTTTCATCAAAGAACACGACAGCACCAGCCTTACATCCAAGTTTGGCCAAAAAGGCAGTTTTATTTTTGAAAGTTCTCAAGAAATTTCACTAGAAAGGCCACATATGAAAACAGTTAATTCGGTAATGAGATCATATAAAGCCACATGCTGTGCACGAAAATATAAACATGCGAGTAGAAGAAAAAAAGAAAACTGTGGTATATGAACAAAAGATAGCAAAGAGAGGTGCACCGCAAGTGTGGAGACTCCTACTCCTCTTTTTGCTCAGCAGTGTGATTTCACAAGAAACTAAAATATCGGGAAATAATACACAGCATATCTGTCCCCGTATTTCAGCTGGAGCGTCTCCGCTCGACTCGGAGCAAGGTTGTTGATTAATTGCGCCATGGAGCTCGGGGTGACTCAGCATTTCCAGGCCTTCCTCCTGGACACAGAGCTGAAAACTGCAGAAACAGACGAGCCAGACTCAAATCTAAACACTCCGTCTGGCTCTGCAGCGCAAGGCTAGCGGCCACAAGCAAGGACAAGAGAATAAATGCTTTTTGAAGTGGCTTAGAATGTGCAATGTGACATTTATGGATTCAAAACAATAAAAAGTTAATTGTTTCATTATTACTCTCTCTTATAATTATGACCTCCAGTTAAAAAAAACAGAGAAATTTCACTTTCAGTGGGCCGGAACAGTAAAATAGTGCCATAATAACCTTTACACTTTAGCTTTATAGGTTTTTCTTGTTGTAGCACAGAGTATACCAGAATAGAATAGAATGTCTATATTTCCACAAAACCAATTACTGATGAAAATGACGACAGTGTCAACATAAAGCCAATTTCAATGATGCCTGCTGCTGCAAAATACAGAGAAATATCCAAAAAAAATGCCTCCTATAGCTGTTGCATTATCCATGTTTTTACCCTGACAGAGAGGCTCGTGCTCTTTCACAGCA
Source organism: Salarias fasciatus (assembly GCF_902148845.1). Lineage (NCBI taxonomy): Eukaryota > Metazoa > Chordata > Actinopteri > Blenniiformes > Blenniidae > Salarias > Salarias fasciatus. Next base: position 9,634,365 of record NC_043759.1, read on the forward strand.
GCAGCGTCAATATCTCGGCTCGGGTCGGGTCAGCTTTTCTTGAGAAAAATCAATGTTTTCTTGGAAGTTGTAACACTTTGCTCGGTTGTTTGGTTTTGGTCCAGGGGCCTCATGCTTGACATCCCTTAAAGTATTCTAATATTTTGAGATTCAGTTTTGAGACTTTAAAACTAAAATTATTAAGAGTAAAACATAAAAGGCTTGATTTGTGTTAATCTGTAATGAATCTAAAATATAACTTTTACAGTTAACTTTTCTATTGCACTCGATGCACCTGTAGAATGAGGTGAAGTTAGTTTGATGTGAAATAGAAGTGAGCAGCCTCTCACCTTATTAGTAATTTTATTCGGCCTCTCTGGTATTGAATGGAGAGAGAGCAACAAACAGGTTTCATAACTTGTACTTAAAAAGTGGACCCCAGACATGACAAAAGTACACATATTGCTCACTTTAGTTTCTATGTGTGGATTTACACACATTTAAAGTGAATGGTAATGACAGCAATGCCAATTTACTTTCCTTACTGAGGGAAAAAAACAAAACAACTTCTAATTTTTTTAATTTTTTTTGGTTAAATAGACATACCTGTGGTGTTTTCTGTTCTTTGAGACAACAACGTGGAAACAATTCCCTTGAATCGGGCCTTGAATACGGAAAGGCTTGCTGTTCCCAGTCTGCAGTCAGCTCACTTTCAACTACACACTTATTCTCCGTGTCACAAACTTCACTTGTTTCCCATCTCTTTCTACATCTTTTCGAGTTCTGTCTTCTTTTTTTTTTTTTTGCATACTTAAAAAAACACAATAAAATGAATAAATATCCTAAAAGTACAGATACTCAGGGTTTATCTCAGCAGGTAAAAATAAAGCGTTGACGTCTTAAAGTAAGAACACAGGTAAGTCAAAAGGCTCCGTGATGGACCACACTGTCACTGGATGAGCTTTGGGATTTGTGCTTTTAATTACAGTGTTGCAAAATGTGTTTTAATTATACTAAATTGTTTGATCTTGCTGATTTATGTAGAATGCATTCATACACTGTATGACCTAAATCACCTCAAGAAAATGATTTTTTTCCAAAAAATACATGTGCATAACTTTGGTAAATTATTAGTTTTCTAACTCACAAATAGTAAAATGATGCATTTGATTATACTGTTACCTAAAACTAGTGTGTTTTCCTCCTTTTTACAACCTTTCTTTGCTCCAGTGAAAGTACCGAGACCAGAATTTCTACAGTTGGTGGTTTGTTGCATGGCGTGGCAGATATTAATAGTAGTCTCCACCCTAATTCATTGAGATATTTTACCATGATGCACAAAGGACATGCTAGACAAAGACGTGCTGTCCCACAGTCAGACAGGAGCTGCGGAGGTATTGCATGTCAGTCTTTGGGCCATCTGCAGAGGTGTGTACACAAGCATTCACAAGTCCATCCTGCCTGAGGTGGACCAGCCTTTTCTTTTATTCCACCAGTAAAGAGTGAACGGGGATTGTATGCTCCGAGTCCCTAAAATCATCCTCGTCAAACAAAAGATCGGCTCGGTGAGAAGGGAGATTACTGTGCTGCGGCCAAATACTTGACATTTGTAAAGGGGCTTTTGGTGAAACACAATAACAGCACAAATGAAATGACGTTAACTCTGCAGGGGAGGTCAACTGTCTGCATATTTGTATGAAAAAAAAACCTGAAGCTTTTTTTCCCTCCATTAGTGGAAAACAACTTCAGGTAACTGATGGAGTGGAGATTTAGTTGAGCCGAGTGGTTCCCTGACCGATAAGCCGTGGTGACAGTCTAAAGCCCCGTTCACACAGTGTTTCAAAAGAAAACACATACGGTAGTTTTTTGCGTTTTAGCTTCAGAAAAGTTTCAAGTTCACACGACAGTTTTGAAAACCATGTCAGTTTACGTGAAAACAGCAGAAATGCTGAAAATGATGGAGGCCAGGAGTTGATCGTTTTTATAATGAAACCACACAAACATGCACTCAGAAAACTATATGCTATAAAAAGCAGAAAAGCACATGCCTGCTTCTGGATGTAGATCCATAACTATTGAAGATAGAGCAAATCCGTTTGCACGCTTCCTTTTCAGTAGACTGTCAACTACACTTTGGTGTTAGTTTTATATCTGGATCTTCATTTGTTACCTTACAGCGATGAAGATGCAACAGACCTCCAATTTTTTTTTTCCATTGTGGATCATATTATCCACAATCTTGCCAGAATCTAGACCAAACTTTAAAAAATGGTTGAGAATGCTGTTGTGCGAGGGTGAGCCAATTTTCCTATCTTTCCTGCTACGTTAGACCAAAATACTGCAGAATTAAATTCTACTTCCCATTTACCATAATGTTGACAAGGATGTAAAATCCATGTGGCTGACGTTCAGATACCTCTCATCACTATGAAGATCCTCTGCTGTAATTTACCATCAATGATGCAATTATAAAAACAGCCAGATATCCACAAAGTAATAAAACGTGTGACAAGCAGACCCTGCGTTAAAAAAACGACAGCAGAAACAGTTAATCCAAACAGCTTTACTACTCCCCTGTGAGAAGAAAAACACTAACAAGTTGACACATACCTGGGCGTCGAATGATGCTACGTCAGGGATAAACGTGTGTGTGTGTGTGTGTGTGTGTATACAAAACGCATCCCTTGAGAGCCACAAAGCCACTGCAGACTGAACATGCACATCCACAGTCATCACTGACAGTGGCGTGTGTCAGCTCGTGTTAAAGGGCAGTGTTGGCAAAAACTGGATAATTTAACAAAGACGAGCCATTTTTTCCAGCTAATATTATTATCATTATAGTTCATATAGCCACTCTTTACATTGCACATTATACTTTAAGCATTTAGTGAGTTGAATTCTGCAGAAGTCAGTTCACCAAAGTAAGGTGACACAATTTGCCAAAATATTACAGAAATGAAAGAGAGTGAACTAATGTGAGGCCACAAGGTGGAAAATAAATATTATGAATGAAACACATTGTAAAACTTATTATATGACTATGATTATCATCCCGCCGGTTAATTTTCAGGTATTTCACTGCCTTCTTGAGCCAAAACAACAGTCTGCAGATAAAATGCTGAGCAACATCGACGTTATCTGTGTACTCCAAACCAATTTTTTCTACTCCACAAGGGTTTGAGTCCTGGTTCACCTGATTTCCTGAAGGCTCCGGCAACAAGCGTGAAAGACATCTGATTCAGGGGAAAGCTTAGTCAAACAACGTTTGATTACAGTTGTGCGGTCCAACTTCCTGCCATGCCCACCTTTATAAAATACACACCATGCCACCTGCTGCAGGTATTATAGGACTGCTATAATTGCACGGTCTGTACGATGGCCTGTAATCCTCACTGATGTGGGCTTGTGGTGAAGCTGTGTGTCCTCATCCAGCTGTTTCAGAGGTCATTATATCAACAAACCTCTATTAGACGTGAGCATATTTGCTCGTGGACAATGGGCAGCAGTTGAACAGCCTCTGCAAACACATCGCAGACAGTATCAGCTGGAACAGAATCCTAGCTGCCGGGCAATAAAACAAGCACTTATTATCATGACCTCCAGTGAACCTCCACGGCCTCCACAATAAGTGACACGCTGGCACTTATTCCATCATTTTAAAAATCATGAAGGAAAAAATAAATAAAACCGCAACAGAGATTGACAGACTGCAAGATGGAAAAACAATCCTCTGCAACATCCAGACAGCAGGACTTCTTTTTATTTGCCCACTCTCTTTATCAAATGTTCCAACAATCCTAAAAATGAATGGGAATCTGAGTCCAGGTCTTTCTTTACCTGTTCGGTGGTTCATAATCCCAGAGGTGTAGATCCCAGGATGGGACCTGTGGTGCCCCTGACTACTGTCCCACTCCGACTAGTCGCAATAGAGGATTGCCGTCCCTACTTCCTGTGCACATCTTCCAACACTCAAATTGAAATGCCAGGGTCCAGCAAGAAAAGAGGAAAAAAAAAAAAAAAATCCCTCCAAAATCGAACTGTTTCTGCATTGAGGAGAGAGCCAGGAGGGAGAAAGAGGCGGAGGTCAGTTTAGGCGGGTGTCGTTGCTGCTGAGAGACGGTCCGAGACAGAGTACGGTGACTTTCCAACCCCAATCCTTTGTCCGTGCGTGTGTGTGTGTGTGTGTACATGTTTGTATGTGTGTACATGTGTGTAACAGAGAGCGAGACATAGGGAGAGTGTGATTGTTTAATCTGCCCTCCCTTCGTGTCTGTGTGTGTGTGTGTGTGTGTGTGTGTGTGTGCGTGCGTGCGTGTGCGCGTGCGTGCGTGCGCCCAACCCCCCAGTCTATCTGCATTCATTGCCAGTCAGATTAAACGGTCAGAGTTAGCGATTAATGCTCTGCCGTCCAGGCCACTGGGTAGCGGGCCGGCACGCCGTGTCGCTCCTTCCTCCCCTGCTGCCTGAGAGGATTAGCCGCTGCTAATGCTAAGCTAAAGTGTAAGCTGCAACCACCACAGAGGCAAAGGGGGTAGGGATGGGAGCCTTCCTTTACGGCCCTGGGACAAACACCAAGGCCTGATAACAGGTGCAGCGATCACTTCTTTCTTAAAGCTGCATAACTCGACCATGCGGACAGAAGTCTGAGCTCAGATGATCGAAGACAATTTTATAAAAAGCCTACAAAGTCATTCAGTACATTAAATGAATGGTCTACAAGCTTGCAATTATTAGCCTGTATGAAAGCAGTGTAAACGTAATATGCACTAAATGACTCTACTTTGCCAGGCTCAAATGAGTCTCATTAATCTTTCAAATCTACATGAGTAATGAAAAGAATTCATTATGAACTTCAACAAAGGCTGAAATTCTGAGAGTTGACACATTTGTAGAGTGTAAAAGTAGGTTTTAAAGCTACAAAGGTTTATTCAATATACAGCACCAAGCTCAGCAGTTCTGTTACATGAACATGTGTAGAACAAAAATTGGCACTTCATACTGTGAGTTAAAGCTTTCTGCACAAAGCACAGTTCTCTCCGTCGCTCCATCTCCTCTTGTCTATTATTCATAGTTTGACCGAGCTTCTACATGAATGTTAACTCCGTCAGGGAACAGCAAGCCTCCGACTGTAAGAATGTATCATCCTCAAAGGAAAATGAGACCCAATGCTGCGTTATCTCCTCTCAGACGTTATGTGGCAGCCGTGCACGTGGATGTAGCTAATTTAAATCAGGCTAAACCCAGTAGTGCATCATGTACATCTTTGGTTTTTTGAAGTCTACTGTACTCACAAAAGAAATAAACAAATTGAAAATAAATGCATATTTCAAAACTGAATGATTTGTCCTGAAGAACTCGGGACCGTACAGAGTCTGTTTTCAGAACTGTGCTGCAGATGCAGGAGGACCTGGAAAGTCTCGTATTACCTCCAGTGTTGTTGTGTCTGCTGACTCACATTAACACAAACCTGAAACATCCAGATGAAGCATTTGAAGTTACACTAGCTCTTAGACACGAGGTTTGTTTTTGTTCCAGTCTAATAGAAGTCAGGAATGATGACAAAGCAGGATCGCTGAACGCTGATAAAAGGCGAAGCAATGATAGCAACTCATTAAACACACACCTTTTATCCACGTCCTCCCTGTAAAACTGAAATTTCAATTATTCCCAAAAAACCAGCTGTAAGGCTACCAAAGCTGTCCTGTTGACTGACTGCTCACTGAACCATTGCAACCACACACACACACATACAGTGTGAAGAGTACACAGATTTTCTCTCATCTGCTGTCCTTGTCTTGACCCAATCTTGCCTTGTCAGCTGATTTTCACCGACACACACAACTAAACTCTGCTTTCTCATCAGTTGAGTCAACCACCTGTCCCTGGCAGGATGAGCTTGATGGGTTAAGAGGACTTTTCGTCTGCAAGATTTAAAGCGCAGACACAAACCTGCAAATACAAGCATGCACGAACTTTATCCTGCAGAGCGTTGTGCTGTTTTATACACTGAGATGATACAAACATATCATTGTTGCCCCACATTCCCAGACTGTCCAGTTTGAATAAACAGTCCAGTCCAATGTCCTCATTGAATCACGATCAGAAATACACATTTTAACTATTTAAATGAACTCAAACAGACGAGCAAATCCAAACAGGCAGTCACTTTCCTCTCATACCTGTTCCTCTCTCTCCTGTTTCCTTCCTACCTCTCTTCTTCCTCTTGCGGGCGTCTCTTCGCCTCTGCCCCTCCTCTTCCTCAGTGATGGTGAAGAGTGCCGGGATAGCTGACCGGCTGCCTCCCTTCCTCAGCCTCCTCTTGTCTTGCGAACACCCGCCCGCTGCTCCTTCTCCTCCTCGTCCTTTGCTCTTTGGCATCGCCTGCCCTGTCGCTAACCCCGGAGCCCCTGGCTAAACTCACCAAGCCCCCTGCCCATCCCACCCCGCGGCGCCAGGTGGGAGGGGGGCAGGTTAGTGTCGGATGCCAGAGGGCGGCGGCGGCGGGCAGGGTCACCCCTACGAGCCCTCTTCTCTGGGAAGACGCAGACGGCTAAGAGCTAATGCTAACAGCCCTTTTCCTCTGGCTACACATTGCTGCTCTGTGAGACAGCAGGAGGAAGAGAGAGGGAGAGGTGGGGTTGGAAAAGAGGGCGAGCGAGTGACAAAGTGGATGTGGCGAGGAAGAACAAGAAGAAAGGTAAAGATGAAGAGAGAAAGGATGAAGTGAAGCCGAGTGTGAAAGAGGTGAACAGAGCAGCTCACTGTGCTATGTCCAGGCTGTCAGGGATGGCAGTGCCAGGCACAGAGAGGCTGGGACAGAGAGCGACAGAGTCTGAGGATGAGCTCCTGTAGTCTGGCTTAGAAGAGAAGACTTAATCCACGAGAGCGCTGGAAGGATTGCACTTCTTGCGACTCCCACACTCCTCAAGTGATGCTGCCTCAGCTGTCATTACTTTTACTGCATCGCCTCTCATCCCTCCCCAGCTCCCCCCCCGCCTCTAACACTGCTCTGTAAAACTGACGGTGCAGTTCATTCACTCACTCACACACACACACACACACACACACACACACACACACTGGCTGTTAAAATATTCAGTGCGGATCCAGCGGTGCAAGGTGAGCCGGTTCCGGTAAAAGGGTTTCCCTGACAACAGCAGCTCATGGACCAATGACAAGAGTGCCAGGGTGGAAGTGAGAGTGCAAGAGTGTAGGTCCACTTTAATGTAATGCACACAGACATAAACAAACACACACACACACACACAGGGACAACTCTGAAGGAACACACCAAACCAAACAATGCAGCAGGAGAGCTGCCTGTGTGGAAGGGGTGTGTTCAACAAGCACATGGTTTATGGCTCCACCCCATCCTCCACTTAAAGAGGCACCACCTATTTGACATATGACGACTCTGGACATCTTCCCATTTAAATCCTGCTCGCTCCTCCCAAGGACACAACACACAGTCCATCACGGTGTGTATGCAGCCAGTGTCACTGCTGCAACAAATCCTGAACTGCTCCAATTCATGCACCGAAGATCGATATGAAACGTGACTGCATCGGAGAGGAGGATGAAATTAAGAGAGGGCAAAAGAGGAAATAGGGCAGGTGTCACAGGAAATCATCAACATGACAAAGCTAAAAGAATTTATCACATTTCCTGGAAGCCATATGATAAGAAGACTCTTCAACACTAAATGAAATCAGCAACTAATACACAGCAAACAACAAGCTCAACATATCAAAGCTATACTGCCACACTGCAGTAAGACAAGGGGTTCCATCTCAGACGTCTTACAGGTGCGCCTCTTTCTGTACTTCACAGTAAATTAAATAACTTTTGCGAACACACTTCAAGCAGGTCAACACTGTGAGGAATTTAAAAACTGAAACGTCACGACTAAAACCTCCTCCACACATATTTAGGAGATGAAAGCGTCCTCATGCCTCGTCTCCTTCGAGAGCGCATGCTGTACAAACACACACATTCATGAACGAGCAATCTGATCTTTGTCCCTGCAGGACACAGCAATGCAGTAATCCTACGCGCAGACTTTAACCCGATAGGACCGGCTACACACCCTTCTCACACCTATCAAATGTGGGGATCAGAGACACACACACACACACACACAAATGTATCACAATTATTGATTAGTTTCAATTTACAGGAAACAGTTTTTGATTTCAATGTAGTCAATTGAAGAGAGAGAAAACGTAACAGCATCACAATCAACACACTCGCTTAGGAATCAGTTCACAGATATCAGTATTAAGAAGTGGAAGAAATTTTGCAATGTACAAAAAAAGCACAATCCATACGCAGCTAAAAACACACACCATATCCGTCTGAATTTTAAAAAAAAATGTCTTTTTTGGGGAAAATAGGGGTGGGAAGTAGCGTTGTTTTATATTCTGATATTTGGTTACTGGTGTCATGCTGTGTTTTTTCTAATGTGTCTCTCTCAGGCCACCTCGAGAAGAGGTTCGAGTGCCTGTTTACAATTACCTTTAGGGCTCGCCACATGTGATCTGATCGCCCAAAATCTGTGTCAATGCCAGGTGTGAAAGGACCCAGTGACACATAAAAGTTGATCATTAACACAAATAGGAGCCACAGTGATGGCTGCGGCCTATCGGATCCAGGATATGTGACATCATGTCCTCCTTCTTCTGCATGTGACCCACCGCTCACACTGGCGTCTGATGGCGGTCGCATTTGAATCAAATACAAACTACTCCCCAAAACATGAAGAATCATGAGCAGGTATTCACAATATTTGTGGGTGAGCTCATGAATGTTAGGCTTCAGATAATCAGGTGAGCTTAAAAGTGATCATTATGAATAAAATAGCCTGTAAAACTGTAAATCTGCTGTTAAATGATGAAACTACTGTCATAGTTTGTATATAAAGTACCGACAGACTCATTTACTGCAGTTGTTTACTATTTTGTGGCTTGCTTGCATAAGGTTACTATTTACACACGAGTACTTTCCAGTCTGCCCTGCAGAATTGAGTCTTTTTTTTTTCCTTCAGTTTCTAATGTCCCAGGCTGCCCTGTGCTGTGGACTCTTTATACAGCTTAGGTAAATAGTACAATAAAACAAACACATGATCCATTCGCAGGTAATTTGTCATGCACGCGTTGATATCCAGCAGATATGGCTCTGCTAAATCAAGCTCCTGCGCCCAAACTATCCGGATGAGACTAAACAAAGACAGTTGTTATGATCGCTAATCATCGTGCAGAATCCAAAACAGCTTATGAATTCAAAGATGAAATTCACCTGTTGGATACCAAATGTCAGCCTCCACCATATTGATATATTAATTATTAGGTACATATGAGATGCAGTAATACAACTCTGGCATAAAATCATTTCTTTACCAAGATAACAGCAGTTTGCAGTGGTATGGAGCTTTTTTTTGTTGTTGTTGTTCTGCCTGTTAAGTATACTTATCACAGTATTTTGACTATTTAACACACTATATAAACCTGTTTTAATTCAGTCTGTGAGGATCAAACTCGAACGATCTCCAAAGAAAATTCCATTCATTCTTTCACATTTAAATCTCACTATAAAATGATGGAAAGAAAATACAGCAGAATTGAATCTTGAATATTTCTCAGTCAGCAAACTTTAAAGAGGCAGTAAGAGTTTATTTTCAATCTGCAAAGGTAATGAATTATTACTTCATGGTGACAGGACTCAAATCGCACCCTTGAGTTCAACATAGACATTGTACCATCACGTAGGCACATATTTTAAGAAGAAATGTTAAGATACAATCCAGAAAACAATTTGTTCCATGATTAAATTCCATCTCTGAAATGGTCATACACAAAGTACACGTGATGAAATATTTTGTGTGTAGTGTTTATCTTAGAAAAGCTGTTTAGAGACAAATTACACGCAAAATTGGTGGTGTCACAGCTCAGAGTGGAAGGAAAACACCAACTAATTACAGGCGTGGCTGGTAAAACAAGTAAAGCAAACGTGTGTGTGTTTCACATGAGAATACACTGCATCGGAGCCGTTCCCGTCGTTCATTCAAAAACGTGCTTTCTTCCTTGATTGCAGAAGAAACTATTAGGCTGTCGGGAGTAAGATTAGCAGATTACTTTAATGTATATTTTAATAGTAGTATATGTAATAAAAATGTCTATATTTTCAAAAAAAAAAAAAACATTCAGACCAAAAATGTCTACAATTTCAATATGAAGCTAATTTATTTTATCATACTTTCTGATGCAAAATGCAGTGAAATGTCCAAACAGCTAGGGCTGCAGCATTATTCATGCTTTTACAAACTCCGCTTGACTGCATGGCTTTGAGGCAAGCTGGATTTTATGGCAGCATCACTAATAGCTCAGCTGAATTTTTTTTTTTTTACAAATTTGCGTGGTGGGCCGGATTGAAGCCTCTCGCGGACCGCTTTTGGCCCGCGGGCCTTATGTTTGACACCCCTGCTTTTGGTCGTAAAGCTGTGCAGGAAGGCCACCAGAGGCCACTTTTAGTCAATAAAATAATCAGCGTCATTAAAAAAAAAAAAAAAAAAGCGCGTAGTTGTTTTTTTTTCCCGGTGTTTCGCGCATGTTTGAATTATTATGAAACAAGCAGAGAAAATTAAAGATGTTGATAAAAGTCAGTAAAGAGCGAAACGTTGAAGTTATAGCCTAGAGACACATGAAGTCACCTGTCACGTCGACTGCCGCCGCTCAGAGCAACAGGTGCTCGAAAGGTGCGCAAATTACTGACAAACGACGGAAATAAAAATACGAGAAAAGCAGACAACATGCGGACTGTTCTCACGATACGTCGCGTTTAAACACCGTAAAGTAACCGGTTGAGTGAGTTTGGCTGATAGTTAATCCCACTCCCGTGACCGGCCGGCTCCGTCAACCGGGAGCGCAAATTCACCGACAAAAACCCAAAAAACCGAAGCAAAAGTGAGGAAAGAGACTTCATTTAGGCTTCACACGGCAGCCGCTCCCGGCGGGAAGTGTGACAAAGTGAGGTTTTCTGTCGGTGGACTCACCTTGGGACTCCGGAGGAGATGTGTCGCTGCCATCCAGGTCCGCCATTTCTCCTGACGTCAGCTGAGAGGGATCAGCGGCAGGAACTGGAGGGACCTGATCCTGATCCTGATCCTCACCCTCACCTGGACCTGGTGCTCACCCAGACCTGATCCTGATCCTGATCTTCACCTGGACCTGATCCTCACCTAGACCTGATCCTGAGCCTAACCTGGACCTGATGCTCTCCTAGACTTGATCCTCACCTACATCTGATCCTGATCCTCATCTAGGCCTGATTCTCACCTGGACCTGACCCTCACTGAGACCTGATCCTAATTTTCACCACGACCTGATCCTGATCCTCACCCAGACCTGATCTTGATGCTCATTTAGACCTGATCCACACTGACCTGATCCTGATCCTCACCTAGACCACAATCCTTCACCGGATGGTGGGACCTCATCTTCTCCGGGACATGATCTTTCTCCAGAATCTGATCCTCACCAGAAATGGACCTGATCCCGATTCTCATGAGACCTCATCCTGATCAGGACTTTACCCCCACCCAGACCCAGATCTGATTCTCACTTCAATGGAGGCCTGGGTCTGGACCGAGCTCCTCCTCCTGGCAGGTGGGGGGACCCTCACTGGATCACATCAACGTCAATCCTCACGCATTTTAAAATAGTTTCAAGAATCATGAACATGTAAGAAGTTCTTTTCTGACTCTTTATTGTAATTTCAGAAGCATGAACTTCATACTGTCTTGGGAAAATATCTGCATGCTTATTGTACTGTGCAGAAATAACTTTCTAACTGAAGTATGGCTCTATAAACGCAGGAGTTTGAAGTGGAACCTTTCAGATTCATAAAATGTAATATGCTGACATCTGGTGGCAGGAACTGGAATTACAAATTAAATGTTTATTGTACAGGTAACTGAATGTTTGGACGTCAGCCCAAATTTTATTTGCAATAAATAAATGCAATTTATGACAAGGCAATTAAATGAGTTATACGTACTTAATTTCTCATTGTCTTGTAATTTTCATGCGTTTAGTGACATCAACAATGTTACATTTTTCGAGTAAATATTAGACTGATTAAGTGGCAATCAGCATTGAAATTCAAGAGAGAAGATGCAGTATACTGAGATATCATAAAAACCAATGGCAATAACACTAGTTCATAGAAAAAATTAATTATTTTTCTAATCTTTTTCGGCAATTCAACATTTTTTGTTGTTTGTTTGCTTATTAGTTTGAAATAAATCTGAAGGTTTTTTTAAATCGAATTTTTTAAATATACATTAACAAAAATATTTATTTTGTAGATTCATAATTTATTATGGATAGAGTTGTTTCTTTAATCTTCGTGATAATGTGAAGTCTTGAGCTAACACAATAATTTCATGTTGGGAGTGTTGCAATTGCACAAGGTCACCAGCAGAGGGAACTATTTTCTAACAAACTCATTTTCTCATGAGCCCTCGTTCAGATCATCAGAATGCATAGTAACATTAAGCCCATCCCAAACATGCTTAATTTCTCATATAATTAAGCATGAATATCTGCACAGTTATACCACAACTTTAAAAATTCAAGTTCCTTAGTTCATGTTGGAAGTTGTTTTATCAATCAGATGTTTTATCAATCAGGCAAATTTGAAATTAAACAGACTTTCTGTCATTCCACCAAACCTTTTGAAATCTGAGTAAGGCTCTTCTGCTCCTGGTTGAATTTATGCTAATATCACTGCTATTTACCAGACTGTGCAGGCGTAGTCCCCCCTCTCTCTGGACCCCCAGTAAGGTGGCCATGGATTGGTGCACAGAAAGCCAGCAGCCATGGCAACCAGCTGTTTGGCAATTTCTCTGATGGAGGAGGTGGGGTGGAGGAGGTTGGGTGGAGAGAGTGGCCTGTAGGTATGTACTCCCACACTGACAGACAGAAAGATAAGCACACATCAGGATGGCCCCTGTGGTGTCTGGGAAGGTTGGAGGATGCAGAGAGAAAAGGATGCGTGTGATCTAAGAGGAGCAGCTTGGTTGTAGCCCGGCTATATTTACCCAGAGGTTTCACCCTGCTCACTCAACACTCTGCTTATTTATTTTATTCACATGAAATCCCTCCAGTCAACCACCCCCTACATTTTTTTTTCTCCCATGTCCATTCTGGCTTTTCATTTCTCTTGTTTTTCTGTGTTTCTTGTGCCTGAAGGTGAAGCCGTTCACTGGTTCAACCAGAGCGAGGGTCGGAGTCATGTGCGTTTGATTGGCTTCACATGTCTGTGATGAAAACCTCCTTTGACTGTCTGTAATTGGTTCCCAAGAGATTTATCACAGCAAAGAAAGCTCTCTGTGATGGTTCATCCTTACAATGAAATGTATGATCTCTATACATGCTTTTCCTGAAAACAGAGAGCGCTTTAATGTGTTTCGTGTGTTCCAATGCATTTTAAAAAGAGGAAGTGATTCAGAAGGCATGTTGATTAATGCTCAGGGCTCATCGGGTATTCAGCTGAGGGTGGGGGTGGGCTGCTGAGGAATAAGCTGATCAAGGAGGAGACTGATTTTGAGGACAAGCAGCATCTCGCCTCTCATTGGTTGCTTTGGATTAATTTCTGATCTTGTGCGTTTGTGAGCTTGCACGAGGCCGCAGACTTCATGGTGGGGGTCTGATCAGTCTCTAGGAAAAAAAAAAGTCATGGTTTAAGAAGTGGGATCAGTAATCTAGGCACAAATTGCACCATTTATATCGAGAAAGTTTTGGCATCATATCCCTGGAAACCTGTAAAATGTCTTTGTATTTTACAGAACATATAAATAAGCAAGTTTAAACTGTTTTGTATGATTTTATGAAAGGATGTTTAGTTAAAAACACAATCAATTTGATCACAATAATTCACTTTTCTGTGCAGAAGGTAGGAAAACAATAAGCTGTACACCATCCTGCAGTGAATGCTGCTGTTTTGACAGTAGTGACACACCAACAAAACATTAAAGCAAACAGATGTCTGCGTGATGGCAATAGCGCTTCAGCGATGTATAGTCACAGGTTGCTTGTGAATTTTCACACATCTTTTTTTTCTTAACCAGCTCATCGAGATGAGGAAATATGGCGCGAGCCGGAGAGTGGCTTGATATGCGCCGCACACGCTCGGCTGTGACTGAGCCAAAGACGTGGTCGGTGGCACGTGTGTGACCAACCGGGGCATCAAACTATCAGTCGGTGGCGTTTTGCAGATGTTTTCATTGATATAGATATAGCCAATGCAACTGACACTGCAATTATAATACCGTTTCTTGAGCACAAAAGGAAATAAGGTCACATTTACATCGAAGCGATGAAAGCAGATGATCTACTGTGAATTACAATGAACAGCCTGCACTTGGCTTGTTTCTTTTCTCTCTTAGCTTTCTGGTCTTAACACTTTTACTTCAAGACACTGTCTACCTCTTTGTGTCTGGCTCTAGTTTTGCCTGAGTCGCCCTCTCCCTCTCTCTATCCTCATCTCACCTCCCGAGCAGCAGACAAAAACAACTGTCTCTCCACAACAAATCTGCAGTGTCACCAGTTCAGCCGTGGAGGCAATTATTATCATTTTATCGATGTTAAATTAATTTAAACTAGCCCTCACTACCAGGTTGAATACTTAAAGATTGTCAAACTATGTGGGTTCACAATAAAATATAGGTCAATGTTGTTGTTCTGAGATGACGCGATTTTGAATTGTGTTGATGATTTATGTTTCTGATGTTTTCCATTTGTAATTGTATGCTGAGCATGTATCCTGTGTTGTTTTTGCCTAATGAAAGACTGTCTGTAATTATTTCTGTCTCTGCATAATTCACAAGAAACAGATGGCATAAAGGGGAATGATAAGAAACCCCCCACCCAAACATCGTGGATCGACCAATCCCCCACCAGCGTTCCCCCATGTTGTCTGGATAGACTTGCCCTGCTGCAGCATACACACACACACACCCACACACACACACACACACACACACACACACAAACACAGTACTTTTGCATGAGACCTTTCGCAGCTGACCATGTGACCCTGTGGACACGAACAGAAAAGGGCCAATCCCAACGAGCAAAACAACCCTTAATGACAAGTTGCAACAAACAGGCCAGCAGACATATGGCCGAGTGACTCCAGTAAATAGTGCTATCAATCCCAAAATCCCTCAATTAATCCCGCGGCTCGCGGTGGCAGCATTGTCTGCAGTATGTTTACAACAGCAGTGTATGCAGTCAGATTTCTAGGCATTTGTGTCAAGCAGGCTTAGAGGACATCTAAAGTATATAAGCCATTAAATACATATTGTTTGTGATCTACTGTAGTGAGAGCTGTATTACTTCTAAGGATCTGGAGTTGAATTATATGCAAAAAAGAACAATAATAATAATAATAATAATAATAATAGCTGACGTCGCTTGAGCTTTTAAGAAGTATTTTTTGATACTACCAGTGAGTTTGATTGTCTTCAACAATATTGGACGGTTCAATCAGTTCAGTCTGTGTTTCTTTCCATGTTGTCAGCAGCATATACGGGATTTTATACACTCTTGCACTTTTTTTTTTGCTTAAAGAGCAAGAGTTGCACCATTTATGTGAGGAGTGTCGAAGTGAATGGACTCACTGTAGTGAAATTAAAGAGATTACCCACGAGATGCAGTGCAGGCTTCTACACACGCACACACACACATGCAAAGCCGTGTAAGTGGAACACGTGCACGTGTGATATAGTATTTATAAAGTTGAGAAAGGAGGTTGTTAAGGGGATTTGGTTGTAGGTCAGACTTAGGAGGAGTAAAATATTCAGTAATATACTCTTGTGGGGAGTTGCTTGAATCAAAGTGACATTTCCTGCTTGATACTGCATGAGTGGATGAATGATGTTCTTGTCTTAATAGAAGACTGTGTGTTCGGGGTGAAGACACGTCACATCATGGATGTGGCTGAAGGTGTGTGAAGGCTTCCCTCGTCTCATTCACTCTGTCGGTGTAATAAGTGATGCCGTGGGGCTGAATTACCTGTCATGTGAATGAATGAGCAGGTTACAGCGGTGTGACACATCCCTGCTGCATGACGCAGCCGGGTCCGACAGGAGTGGATGCGAGACGGAGATCCATCTTCCAGCGTTAGAGAAGAGAGTGGGGGTGCAGCCGGTGTCACCCAGTCCTTCATTTTCTCTCTGCTTCAACATGGTATCTGTCTTTCAGCGTTGTCAATCCACCGCTCCTGCTTTTCTCTTTGTGTTTGGGTGAAATGTGGCATGATGGATCGCTGCACCCACAAGGGAGAGGAGGGGTGGGGGGGGGTACAGTGAAATAGGAAAGCCAGAAGCAGATGAAAATATAGGAGAGAGTGAACATAAAGAGGGGGATGGGAGGGCAGAAAATCTACAGCAGCAGCTGGAGGACAGGAATCGTCGTCTCCTGCGCTCCGTGGAAACATCCTGCTCTGACAAAGCAGTGCGGTAATGGATCATTAAGGCGCTACGCATTCATTCACGCCATTCTCATTTCACTGACGACCATCCATACATTTTCTCTCTCCTCTGTCTGTCATTCCATCACTCTGAGGCGCCGTGACCGACGGCGACTGGAGGACGGTGCTGGTGTGAGACGTGCTGGTGTGCAGCCAGCTGACTGAAGCAGGCACGCAGGCAGGATGGATGGATGGATGGATGGATGGATGCAGGAGGAGGAGAGGGGCTCCCGTCCTTAGCCATTCTCCTCACATTCACCTTGCAGTCCCAATTATTCAAGGCGGCGTGCACGAGCGTACCCTGCCAAGCCAGCCCCAGCTGTGAAAAGTGGGTCATGGAATTTAAAGGCGCACACGTCCCTGTTTTCGCCGCTCAAGCTGCTCTGGCACCGCTTTGGCTCGAGGTTCACCCGAACACTCAGCGGCTCCATGAGTTGCAGCAGTGTGAGCAATCCCGTCTCCTGCAGTGAAATCCACAAGGCTGTTGGGGAATGTGTGTCAGTGACTCTGAAGACCTTCATTATCACGTTCTCTGCTGGGGGAAAAGATGCATGTTTCTCTCTGTCTGCCTTCCTCTAGACTGGCCTATATTCTTCCACATGATTATCCTCAAGACATAAAAACATGAGTTTTCATTTGAAGTCATGCTTCATATCCCACAAATAATTTACCAGTGGTTTTACTTCTATTTTAAGACTCTCAGATTGGACTTTTAGGCATTCCTAAACCCGTCTTCTGAATGAATGAACAGTCTACTACCTAGCAACAGTGCAGCAGGCCAGTCTGCTCATCCATATGGGGCTAGACGTGCTGCAGAGAAAGGCTACTCATGCGCACATTGAGCAATCATGTCAAACCCTGATGAGCGCTTTACAGAATCAGACAGCGTACAGGAGTGCCCTACTAAACTACTGCCACACTGTGTGGCACCGAGGGGAAACACATTGGCCACCATGATGCTTTAATACGGCCCCGGCGCAGAAAGTCACGTGAAAAAGCACATGGGTCTCTTACACACTTTAACACACAACATATTCTTAATGGAAGATTGCCTCATCATGGGAAGTACATATATATTTATTTTTTTTGCAGCTGAAAGATCTAAGAAGGGAATCAAAAACTCAGCGTCTGCAACATTTAATGGACTCATTTCCCTGGCAGAAAGGTTTCAATGGATAAAAGTTTTCTGGTTAAAAATCAAACAGACTCCTTTAAATGATACAAGTTGAAACTTTTTTTTTTTTAAATCATACAGAGTCATTCTGCATTTTTATTATCAACAAAAAAAAAAAAAGAAAAAAACAAACCACACACCACAGTACATTTTAAAAACAAGAACGCTTATTGTGGATGTACAGATAAACAAAAACTGCAGCTGAAAAAAAAATTATATTTTTTCGTAATAATATCATTATCGTTAATAATAGTAAAAGTATAAAAAAGGAAAGACTTTTATTTAATCAAATAAAAACCTTTAGGCCAAGAAAATTCTCCCCTCAACATGCTACTTTAAAAATACATGCAAACGTAAAGCTCTCTAGTATGGACACTTTCGAAATACTCTCCACACAAAATTCCATGAATTATAAAATATCAGCCTCTTGCCCTGAACTGTTTCTTAGGAGAAAACCTCGACATGAATCCTGGCTCTCGTCTCATTCGGCCATGATGGCTTCCTCTTCCACTTTCGCCTCCATTTCACCGAGCCAGAAACACACACGGGACGCATCTGAAGAAATGAACCAACGCCGGCCTCGGTGCGGCGACACCGATCCAGCCCAGTCCGGACTGAGGGACAGAAATGCAAAGAGGATGCCACTTCAGATCGCACGCTCCTTCAGAGAGAGCAGATACAGACATTTTTCTCTGGTATCAGTCAACAGTGGAACGCCTTTTTTTTTTTGTTGTTTTTTTTCCAACCAAATTCTGGGAAGAACATCAAAAACAGCACCATTATTAAAATCTCCTGGATTTTCTTCAACGTGACAATCACGCTGTGTTAAAACAAAACAAAATAAAAAAAATCTACAAAGTCATACAACAAAAAAAAAGAGAAGGTTTTTTTTTCTTGATTATAAGTTTATAATATATTCTTGATCAAGGTTTTGTCTCAGTTTTTAGCATGCAAGACGGGTGCTTTGCAAGTGTTACGTTGAAACCGAACATCGCCCTGCTATTGTCTTTGGCAGCGGAGCGTGTCTATCGCGTCGCAGGATTAGGTCTGCTCCATTCCGGTTGGTTCACATCAGCTGAATGAAACTGGGCCCAACCCCAGAAACAGAGTCATGATTGTATCAGAGCTTACAGGTTATTCAGTGTGTTGGTGCACAGAAGGTAATTAACCACAATAAATAACTAAATCCACCCTTTTTTTAAACTGGGGATTATATAATTGCAACATATTTTCTGCAAACCTAGCGAGGTACTAAACATCCTAAAATTGTGTGCCCACTCAAAAAACAAAGAAAAAAAAAAAAAAAAGCTTCCGGACAATCCATGTGGTGATGC
The DNA here is from genome assembly GCF_902148845.1 of Salarias fasciatus. Taxonomy (NCBI): domain Eukaryota; kingdom Metazoa; phylum Chordata; class Actinopteri; order Blenniiformes; family Blenniidae; genus Salarias; species Salarias fasciatus. Next base: position 9,653,382 of record NC_043759.1, read on the forward strand.
AGTGTCACGCTAATGCCTCCATGACGTATGACGTTGAGAGCAATAACTCAAGGTTTGGCACGCCTTCCCCTCTGCAGGACTCGACGGGTCGAAGTGTCAAAAGTTTCAAGTCGTCCTCAGGCTCTCGCTCGGCTGCGCTCGCCTTCAGTGTGTCAGTAAGTTAAGGTTCAGCGCTGGGTAGAAAGTGAACTGATCCTGAATGTCCTTAAAGGCAACATCAACCGTTATCACGAGAGATAAGTTGGTAGAGAATAAGTGAGCCGGGTGAGAAACAACTACAGTGTTCGGGTTTTGTGCTTAAACCTAAAATTACCGACTGATATGTATTCTGGTGCGGGAGGGCATGACAGGGACAGCATGGAGAACAGGATGGGAGAGAAGGCTGCTAATCATTCAGGTTTTGTAGTCTCGTACACGGAGAAACTGCAACACCCATCATGCCTTTGCGGTGGTGAAAAAACGTACACTCTTTCCAGAGTTTACACATCACAGACGGACAGATCCGACACGGAGATGCTCCCGCGTTGTCGAAACAAAGCCACGGAGCATCTTTTTTCCATTTTTTGCAAGCGCTGATGGAGTGGAAAATAAAGAGGGCGGCAAACGAACGGCTGAAGACCACATCGCAATCACATGAACAAGAAATGGCAACAAACAGTACATCAGTTTTTTTTTTCTTCTTCTTCTTCTAAAAGTTGTAACAGCAAAAACACCTCAGTAAAAAAATGACAAAATACATGAAGCACTGTGTTTACGTAGTGCTACAGCTAATTTCACACCCACTGCAACTTTTTTTTTTTTGTTTGTCTTTTTTTTTTTTTTTAATTTCCTTATTTCTCACCACCGTCCCTCTTAAGATTTATTGGTGTCGTTAGTCTGTATATGGCTGTTCAGTGAACTGGATTGTTTTGAAAAGTTTTTCTCTTAATTTAAAAAATGGCTCTGTGATGTTATTGTATAGGTGGCGTTCATGTTAAAGCACAGCTGTAGGTCTGGCACATTCCAGGATTCTACATTTATGTAGTTATTCAAACATGTTGGCTTTGTTCTGCTTATGTACCTCAACAGTCAAATATAATAACACACCTCCTGACTCTGTGTGATTGTGAAATGAGTGCTCTATGTATGACTTTCGTGGTGCGATGTTTGCAGGCTGCAGAATAGTTACCGACGTTTGTTTTTTTGTTTTTTTTTTTGATAAATAATTGTGTGTTATGACAGTCCATGTTGAGTTGGTTAAGTAGTTGAAAACGGATGATTCTATAGTCGAAGGTGGACGCTAATCCCATTATAGGCCCTTCTTGGTCGGAGCGCTGAGTTTTCGCATTCCCCTTATCCTCCCCAGCAGCTCGCGGACAAAGTCCTGCAGAGAGAAGAGGGCCAAGAGTTACACATTTACACACACACACAAGCTAAAGAAGGTGCTCAAATATTAACAATAAAGTCATGAATCAGCATTAAATTGTGGTTGCCTAGAATGAATTCCAGGCTAAATGAAGAAAAATCCTATGAGGAACAGTGAAAAAAAAAAAAAAAATCACGAATCGACAAACTTCATCCAGCTGCGTTTTTCCCTTTAAACCACAATACAGGATTATTAAGTGCAGTAACTCAGGGCGAGGGGATTTCTTATCTTGGGTTCAATCAAGGCATCGTCCTGAGTCCCGGTCCATGATAGTGTGACGAATATGCTGGAATATAAACCCCTCAATACAGCAGGGGTGACACCACACATGACCTGATTCCTGACGCCTCCACCTCCTCACTCTGCCGTTCTCCCTCTCTGTCCTACGTCCCTGGCTGTCTTTTCATATATCCCTCCACGTCCCTCTCTCTCTCCCTCTAACAGCTTCCTTCCTCACTTCATATCGTCTTAAGTCGTCCTTGCGATGCCTTTCCATTCTTCTCTCCGTTCTCAGCCGATTACAGCTCATCTGTCTCTTCCTGCGCAGGTGAAGACGCGTCGGCGTCTGTCGACCTTGTAGCGGTTGTTGCAGGTCTGACCTGACGCCGCACGCACACGCAGAGAGTCGCAGATAACAGATGGAGAGTCCCGGCTGGGCGAGAGAGGGCCGTGCGTGGAGGTAATGTGATTGGTCAGCACCGCTTTTAATCACCAAAATAGCTTAACCCCACCTCACCCCAACTCAGACACTGAACCACACACACACACACACACACACACACACACACACACACCAATCCATGCACTCATAAACACATGCTACATGTAGAAACCTGTGTGTGTGTGTGTGTGTGTAGCTTGTGGCCTTTTTAGCCCTTGTCGTAATCAGGTCAGGTTGACAGTGGAACGAGGAAATCATTTGTGTGTCATTGTACTATACTCTGCAAATCGAACTGCGCCGTGCGAGCGTCAATAATGTCGGTCGACACACGAGCTGTTCGGGTCGCCGATATCGAGCTTTTTATTGTATGTGACAGATGGCAGCTATAGTTAAAATAAATAAATAAACTCACCTCTGTTGGTTTGTAGCAGTCTATTAATGACTCCTGTGTAAAGAGAAGAGACAGAGGACCAAACAGTTATTAGAAAAGCTGCAACACAATGTTCAAACTCGCCAAGGCTCCTGGGTTTATCATTTTTTACAGGCACTTAATGTGAAAATTACACTCTTTGGTCCATTTCATGAGTGGCTACAGTTGAGAATTAGTGTTCAGCTATCAGAGGACTGAACGCAAAAATGAGGTCGACCTCAAGACGACAGCCTGTTGTCGTGTCTCGTCTCGAAAAAAACCCATCCAGCTTTTAGGGACCGTTCAGACGGAGCAAAAAAAAAAATAGCATTTAAAAGTGACTCAGTTATCAATGTATGGTTTAATGGTGTGGATGTAAATGGGTCAGACGGATGTGACTTCGTTGCGACTGGCTCTGTAAAGCGGGGGATTTCTGAGCGTGACATTACTGTGAATGAACAGCTGCTTTATTGATGTGCAGGGAAATTAAACGTGCCGAGACAAAAGGTTACAGCAACAATAAAGATAAGATGAATATAAAATCATTTCAATTCGGCCATAAGCGTATATCTAAGGCAGGAAGCGACTTGAAGGTACCTGCAGTTTGATGGCTCTCTCGTCGTCGCTGTTGACCTCCAAGAGGTCGTCGATGTCGATCTCCACCTCCGGCATCTCCTCCTCCTGGAACACAAACACTGCTCATTACCGAACTGCTGAAACGGAGACGAGTCACGCAGACCGGGGCCTGCAAAATTAGCCGAGGCTAACAGGAAATTAAAAACGGGGAAACTTGGCACGAATGACAATAAAGTTGGATTTGTGTTTACAGAACGCTGCGGCACAATCTCAATCACACAACGGCAGTCTCTAAATCATCCGTTTGCCTATTAGCAACAAGCACCGCGTGGAAATGTCATTGAGCTTCGGCTGAGTGGGTTGCAGGCTTTACTCAAACTTTACGCCACTTCAAAGGTCCTGCTGTTGGTTTTATTTCACCACCGGGCCTGTGCAGACGAAACACGCAGGGAGGAGCAGCGCGTCCCTCCCAGCTACCGCACCATGCTTCGTCTGAGTCCCCCCCCTTCTGGAAAGTGGATCTGCAGAAACCACGCGGCGTCTTCGCCCAGGCGGCGCCCTGAACCCACATTCAAATTAACTGCTCCAAAGTAGACACTCCTAATTAAGTCACATATGTCCACGATGACATATGTCCCGGTGTTCAGTTGAGGTAAAGTCTGATCCGAAACAATCCAGAATGATCTAAGGTCTAAAATGTTCCTCAACAAACGATTCGACACGAATCAAGAAGAAGAAGAATGCAAAGTTCACTTGCATAAAACTGAAATGGTAATATGGATTTTTAAGAGAAACTGACAGACTTATCACATACAAACCAGGGGCGGGATGCGAGGTCAAAGGCCGCGCTCGGTCCATCCCTTCCAGGTAAAATCACCTGCATTTCTTCCAGCTCAACTCAGAAATCCAATAAGTAATCATGCTGGAAACAATATAAGACGGCGCAACACGTACACCGGTCAACTGTAACAACACCAATCTAATATCGAGTTTAGTCAGTGATTTGTTTCAAACCCAGCGGCTTTTGCCAAACTTATGCAATACGCTGGAAAAGTTCCAGTTGTTTTAGTATTAAAGCACAAAGTTCAAATGCTACCACAATAAAGACGATAAGATTTTGTATGCGTCTTACGCAATAAAATGCTTTTGCTTGATCTACGAACACGTTTTGAACCTCGTGTCAATAGACAGGAAAACAAGACTTATTTCTCTACTGATACATGAACAGAAACAATCTTCTACGATTCAAATCAGGCGTTCACCTTCAGACTATTCTGGACCTTCTGTCCAGCACGCTGACCAGCAGGCTTCCCAATAACTACCATGATCTGGTATTTCAGCGTTTCTGTGCGTTGGAGCCTCTCGGAGCAGCCATGGGCGGCTTCGCTCTGAGCTCGCTCTGGTATTCAGACGGAAGAGCAGGGAGGAGGATGGAAGCGTGTTTTGATTTTCGCTCCGAGCGTCAAAGCTCAGTCACTGTGTTGAGCTTCGCGTGGGAAGGCTGATCTGTCCGGAGAGGAATTCACTCACAGCTACACCTTCGGAATGACAACACTTACACGTTGCCGCTCCATTCAGGAGGAAAATGTGACGTCTTTTGACTGGAAGTGGATTACTGTACCGCTGACATTTCCCAAAATGAATCATATACTGTGTAAGAACAGAAAAAAAAAAAAAAATCATGAATATACATGTTTCGTTTACTAAATATACACAGATTGAAAGAAATGAATAATCCCACTGGCTCTCAAAAGGTTAAACCCAGCTTGGCTGTATTGCTCACATTAAACTGACACTCCTGAACACGCACACACATGCACACACACACACACACGGTTCCCCCACCTTCATCCCGATTCCTAAGCTGCTCAGAGGCATTTACACAACCTGCATTTTAAGCAGCAGCCTCTCCGCAGACGAGCATCCCCTCCGACCTCTTTCTCTGAAATCTCTCCAGGTCTTAGCGAGAGGGTCCCGCTCCGCACTCGCCCACCCCCCCTCCCCTCCGCCTCCCTCCCCCCGTTAAGGGAACTGAAATCAGGGAACGCGGCGAAACATATGAAAGCCTGACATTTAGCAGCGCTGGAGAGCGAACGCCGTGGAGCCGCAGAAGAGAGGTTACATGAAAAGACGACATCAGAGGAGAGATGAGGAGGGGAGGATGAAGAGGAAGGGAAAAGGGGGAGTGTGGGTGAAATGATGATGATGATGAGCTTAATGACATTGAAGTGTCATTAAAAACGAGTCAAGACCTGAATTATTTTTCTTATTTCTTTTTTTTTACCTTTCAACAAAATGAAACTATGAAATCATTCAGAACTGTGAATTAGTTTAACCTTTAGTCAGATAATTCTGTTCTTTCAGTCTCTGGCAGGAAAACAGGAGCAAGCTAAAGGGTTAAACTCCGAACAGAGGATCATCGGAAGACAAAGGAGACAAAAGCCAGGCTGATTATAGAAAATCAGGTGAGGGGTGGAGATCGAAACGTGCAAAAACACGTGGCTATATAAACATAACACAAATGACAGCCAAATATGGAAACACACACACACACACACACACACACACACACACATATCTTGAAACCAAGGCGAGTGAGTGCAGGTGCTGAAAACAGCCTTCATAGCCTCATTGCTGAGTTAGTCTTTCCAGAAGATTTTCTTTTGATGGATTGAAAAAAACAGTTATTCATTAGTAATGCAAAGTTTTTATTGGAGTTTTTTGGATTCTTATTTAATGTGTGTAACTTTAAATATCTTTTAAACAGGATTTAAAAAAGAAAGTCCAGTTGTCCATGCAAATTTGCTTTAAGACTCAATTAAATAGAAATTTTAATAATCTTCAAGTAGTGCAGGTTATTCCTGAAAGGTCAAGTTGTTCAGAAAGAAAGCCAGGAGTTTCCTCTGTGCAATATGGTGGTCTGCAGGTTTTCATGCACAGAGGAGCATGACCGTAATAATAATGGAGATCTGTCTATCAGTCAGTCTGAGGAGGCTATCAGCACGCCTGTGTATATGTGGCCCTGGATTTTCCACTCGTCAGCAGTCCGTCACTCTCTGCCACTGTGATTGATGACGAGCATCATCTGCATGGGAAGCAATGGTGTGCAAATCCACGCACACGTTTGTGTTTTTTTTCCCCTTTTCTTTTCTCATCATTTATCCTCTGCAAGAAAACCACAAGGCTCAGTTCCTGCAATGCCTGACTGCAAGCACAATGGAAAGAAACACACACTCACACTTCTCATGGCGATGTTGCTGTCCTGCTCGTGATCGAGAGCCTAAAATAGCTGGGTTCACACCCACTACTCCCAGCAAGCTAATTGTCATTTTTCCACAGTCGGGGGTGACAAAGTGTCAGCACACAGTGGTAACAGGCAGAAGGACACGGGCACTCACAAACAGAAAATAATAATAAAAAAAAAGTAAAATCAGCAAGTAACACAACATTGTGCTTGTGCATATTAATTCTGAAGAGACAGCTGGATTTCCATATTCAGATACAACGATGAAAAGCGTGAAAGAGAGCTTGTGTCGTAAATAGAGGATAGTGTGTGCAAAAGGAGAAGAAAAAACAAACAAACAAGGAAGACAGTGTTTGTTGTGCTGAAAGAAACTGTGTGAAGACTTTGTGTAAGAGCCGGAGAGAGAGACTGGCAGCCTGTGTGTTTGCAGAGCGCCGGGAAAGTGTTGCCTGCACGTGTGCCAGACTTGTTTTCCACCGAAAGTGAATCAGCCGGCAGCGTTTTCAGTCTGCTTCATCTGTGATGAGGCGAATCAAAGCTAACGTGAGCGCGGCCCGACTCGCTGATTCACCACCGGCTCTATTCAGACTCTGTTCAAACGCCGTCCACAAACAAAAGAGTCAAAACTCTCCGCGATATGGAATCGCCATGTGCAGCCAAGTGATTCATGATCAGTCCCTTTTTATGCAAACCAGAACAACCAGTTGTGTTAAAAAAAACAAGCCTCCCTGAAGAGGTAATTACAGAGAGGTCTTTTCCCGGCTGCTAATTCAATTGCTTGAAATAACGCCACAGTGAACGCGGTTTAACTTCAGAAACGGCGAGTCTGAGCGGCGGCACGTGACGGGGCACGAGGATCAGCCGCAAAAATGTGTCAGTATGTCTGTTTACAGCAGTTTTTCCACACAGAGAAGCGGCCACGATGATCGCCCGTATGGTTGAAATGAGTACAATTCTTTATTTTATTTGTGATTTTCAGTTTTCTAAAAACAATTAAAGGATGAAAATACAAAATGCACCATTTCTTTTTCAAGAATCTCAATTTAGATACAAATATAGGTGAAATACTACTCTTTCTTCAATCAATATGCCAATCGGAGCTATAAGATGCTGTAGCGGTTTGCGCAGTCGGCTGTATTTAGCCGTTACGTAACGCAATCCACCTCCTGGGGGTCACACAAAGCCTCACTTTGCAGGAATGAAACCTTTTTTTTTTTTTTTTTTATTGCTAATGTTAATTCCCCCCTCAGTTTTAAAGGGTGACATTTAATGACTGCTAAACGAAGGGATTATGCACCGATTATCACTGCGGCCCGGAGGCGACTACAGAGGGACGGTTTCACTGGCGGACCACAGGAGCTGTCAGGTACACATGATGTGTAAGCACAAGCTTAGTGGCCATCACTGCTGTCACTTTTTCTCTCTGGACATTTTTCAGAGAGTGCTATGTGCATGTGTGGGTGTTAAAAAAAAAGAAAGAAGAGCTCTGGTTCAGTGCAGAGAGCAGGGCGACTTTCAATCTCAGCCTGTAACGCTGCACTGAAAACGACTTTCTCCATAAAAATAAACAAATTGGGGCCGACACGGACAGACAGGTATACATGGTTTTGCACAGGAATGCTGGGAAAATGTTATAAAGGAGGAGAGCACAAAAATAATACAAGGCAAGGAAGGAAGATTTCAAAGGGACAAATAATGAGTGTAACAGCAAGGTGGAAAACGATGCAGATGAAAGTAAAACTGTGAGATCACTAATGAGAATGCATGAGGGAGAAGGTGAGATGCTGGGAGACGGGAGAGCGCGCTGATAAATGGGTCACCGGTGAGGATGATGATGATGCAGAAGTGAGAGGAGGATTGTACAACACGAAAAGCTCGTCGCTCAGCTCCCCTCTCCGTTCGACACCGCGCTGCGTCACACCTCAAGGTGGGACGGATTCATCTTTGGAGACGGAGCGAAACGAGGTTAGAGGAAGTCAAGCTACGGCGCGTACAGGGAGTACGTGGCGAGGGCAGGATGGGAAAACGAGCCGGGTGGATCAAGGTGAGTGAGGACGAAGGCAGGCGGTAAAGAAGCACAACTAAATATCACGAAGGAGCCCACGTCTCACAAAGTACAGGAAAAAAAAACTGTTTAAATCATAGCAAAATGAAGGACTCTCTCCCCTCTCCCCTGTCCTCTCTACCTCCCTCTGTTCAGCACCTCCCTCTTGCCCTGCAGCGGTGCAATTTGCTGAAAACCATACACCGTGGATGATGCGACTTCACCGGATAAAGTTAGCTGCTGCAGCAAAAAGCTCTTTCCCACGCTGATTCAGCTGTACTCCAGAGGACACGGTATATCAGAGAGCAGCAGCGGTAGGAAAGGAAGCCTGCGAGGGAGAAATTAATCCTCTGAGGAAATTTTGCAGTTAAAAATAACAATGATTATCATGCACAGTGAGAATTGGAAGCTCATTGTGATGTAAATATCTTAATCATGCGATCTCACTGTGGCTGCTGCTTCAGTAACATCAGGCCAAACGGCATTACGTTTCCAGCACACGGAGGTCATGGCGCGCTCTGATCCAGATCACAGACGGCTTATTTTTGTGTGAGGTGCATTTTCAGTAGAAAACTTTAAAATCTGACATTAGACCGGAGTTTGGATCAGCGAGCTTATGGCTGGAACGTCGAACAACAATCCCGCCGAGGGTTGCATCAGGAAAGGTATCTAAAAAAAAAAAAAAATACTGTGATAAATCAGGACTGCCAATCCAACCCGCTGCGAGCCGTGATAATATCGCAGACTTTCACACTCTAGTCACTCAGAATAGGCCATTCCAGTGTCCCAGGTGTCCCATTCCACATGAAATTCTCCAGTGAAAAGTCTGAGGAGCAAAAAAAAAAAAAAAATCACTCAAGCAGCCGACTTGGAGGAGGGCTGATCGATGTATGTTCAGAGAATAACTGAGTCATATATATCTCTTAAAGGGAGGAGATTATGTTAATGGTAGATTGATAAACTACTGTTCTGCATCAGCCTTTAATTCATGTGTTTTGTATGATAATAGTGAATCCAACTGCAATCTACAAAAAAGCACAGACTTTATATACAGAAAAAAGATGTCCAGCATCCAAACACAGTTTGACACATCACTATGCTGCAAAAGAAAAAATAATAATAATTGATTTCATTCTTCCTTTGGGCTATAATTTTCATTTAAAGCCTGGCATACTGCTGCAGGTTGTCTGGAATATAAATCACAGCATCTGTTTTATGACTTGATTTCTACAGTTTAGAAGATTTACTTTACAGTTTTGTTTACCAGACAGTCGCAGCCCGAGGCTCATGTATTGACAGCTGGGGCTCAGCTGGACCTTTACCCTCTGTGCAAAACAATGCCTGCAGACAAGCTGGGCTAAAAACGTCAATAGCGCCGGGGTCAGACGCCCTCAACCAGGCAGCCGATGCAATAAATAACTCGTAAAATTTATTTTCCATTCATTCAAAGGCTTATTAATTAGCTTTTTTTTTTTAAAGACATTTATTATTAAGTGTTCTAAGATTGGCTCGTTTCTATTCACCTAGCAGGTGAGCGGCTGCACTTTGAATGTGCGCAGTCATTCAGGACGTGCCAGTAAACAACACACCCATACACTCACACACCCCTCTGACTTTGAGAGTCAAAACAAGAAGCCTCCTTCATTTGTTTTTTTTTCCCCCTCCTCATCATCAGTCCCTCTCAGTCTTCCTCTCAGATGCGTGTGAATGATGGCAGTGTCTCGCATCCTCTCGCAGCGGTTGAACAGAGCGTGAGTCAGTGTTTGTACACAGCCGGTTTATAAATTGTTTTTACGAACCCACAATGCAGGCAGTGATTATGAGGAGGAAGATGTCAGAGACAGAAGAGTCTGTGCGAAGCGAAATGAAGTCTCATCCTTTCACCCGTGGCAGTGGGTTTCCACCGAGCAGCCACTTCATAGACGCTCTTCTTCATTTTCAATACATATTTCAGCAGTTTTCAGACGACATTTCATATGAAACAAGTCACGTAATCCAAATTATGCACATGGAAACCATCTCACGGACAACTGTACTGAATTCCTTTTTTTTTTCTTTCACTGAAGAGACCTAAAAAACATCATTCTTCATCCCAAAACTTCCCACAAGTGCACAAGTTCAATCGGGACGAAGCCAGAGCCTTTTTATCGTCAATGTTTTTTGTATTCCGATTGCTCTCTCCAGTCGATTACTTGCCGGCCACATGTGGAATGACTTCTGATCAATTATGAGGTTAATAACACACTCCGGCTGAGGTGTCGTGCATCAGTCCTGACAGGGTTATCACATTATTGACGCCCTGATTGAACCTCTCGGCACACATGGAAAGTGTGTGTGATTCATGTCAGCGGCAGAACTGAAGTGGCCCTTTCTGCATCTGCGTGGCAGCCACTAGAAGAAACTCTAGAGCGATGAAGGAGGTGGAGGAAGATAAAAGGCAGGTGGGTGGACGTCCCAGTGAGTCAGGAGTCGAGACGAGAGAGAGGAGGAGAAGTGTGGAGAATGACGGCGGGATGGAAAATGTAAAAAGGCCAATAAACACTGTGAGCTTTGTCTTCAGATTTGCTTGTGAAATAAGACATTTGACACCGCTTTGCTACCGCTGTTTTCATTTTTTTTTTTTTATCATTACAGTTTCAACAGCTGCTGGATATCCGTTTGCGAAGAGGCCTTGTTGTCAACACCTCTGATTTGTTTAGCCGCACATGCACATGTCTGCAGGTGCTGCATGAAATGTGTCAACGCTCCGCTCGGACACCGACACTCGGCAAGCAGCTCCTATATTTATCCAAGCAATTTTAAAAGCCCGATGAAGAAAGGTCTGCCTCTCCAGGCACAGATAACACACACACACATACACAACGGTGACCTTCCTGGACGGATCCACAAACACATCAGGGTCACAGATTCAAATAACCGACTCGTTAAATCTCCTGATGATTGAATCTGTCGGCCTCGCTGTAATGACTGCTTGTGTTGGTGGCCATTCTGTACTGTTGTGGTAGTTTTTTAAGAAAGGTTCTGATCTTTAACAACTGACTGAATTCCCCATTATGTATACCTGGATCTATAGAGATATAGAGAAATGCGCCTTTGAAAAACACCCTGTCCAAATATGAAGAGCTCAATGAAATTACAGACGACAAACAAAAAAAGTGGGGGGAAAAAAAAAAAACTGCAAAAAAAAAAAAAAGCTAAAGTCGCCCAAACATGGCCGTCCCAGACGAAAGACGCGCAGTCGTAGTGATCTGTCATGAGAGATGATCAGGGACTGCCGTTGCCATGGCAATGCAACCACAGACAGCGGAGATGATCATCAGAGGGTATGAGAGATTTCACGCGGCATCACTACGCCGGGCAGCGTGACTGATGCGATGAGCTACGGCCACCAACAACCAATAAACAGACAGGAGTGAATGAAGACCAGAGCGACGCCAGCTCTGCAACAAAATGAGACTTTACAGGTTTTGGCCGCATTTACATTCTCCATCCACCACTGAGCTTTCTCCTTATACGTAAATGCTCCGGCAAAAAAACTAATCAAAACTAAATAGAATCCTCCAAATACCACTTTATTTTCTTTGCTTGTACTGTTGTGCCATTTTTTTTTTTTTCATAATCAGACCAATGTGATCGATCTCAAGACCCTGCAACAAAGAGCAGCCATGTTCAAATTAATGAGGTGATCAGGCTTCACTGCTTGTTGTCGTCAGTCGGGGTGAGACGCGTTCAGCAGCTCTTTGAGGAATGTCTCATCTGTCAGCTGTCACACGTGATGGATTCATATTTATAAATGGAAGTGTAAAAATAGAAGCCTATAGGTTCATCAAGACCTTAAACTTTCCAGTACGTTACCAATATTTGTGTTTTGCCTCAACATAGTCGATTTGCACCCTTTCCTTCAAAGTCCAGATGATGCACGGCTGCTTTGCTTTCCAGCCGCAAAACATGAAATGCAAGGAGAAACGTTTCTGACAAGGTCACAGGAGGAGAACAGATCGAGCAAGAGGTTCGTTTTATACTACCTTGAAGCCATCGTTTATGTCATTTGGGGTCAGAATTCTGCAAAACAATCCTTGATGTTTTTGCTCATGATGCGCACAAATAACTGCCCGGAGACCCTCCAACACAAAATAATGGAGAGACGAGCCAAAAGCCCTCCCTCCCTGGGGTGGATGACGATCACTGAGAGAGAAAGCGAGCAGCAGACGCAGATATCAGCATTATCATCGAGAAGACGCTTCCTCTCCAGCTTCTCTTTGCTCCATTTGGTCTGAATGTGCACACTGACCTGTGAGTTGTGCGTTTGTCCTCAAAGCTCATCAATTCATGGAAAATACCCCCGACTGCTCGGCCGCCCCGCGTCTGCCAGAGAGTGGCAGGGCATCATCGACTCAGAAGAGCCCGTGCGGCACTCGTACACACTCGCGGGCCCATCCATAAAAACATCTACACAGCGGGCCTGAGGGCAGAGCGCCGTTCGCCGACCGTGTCTGCGCTCGTGCACGCCAATGGGCTTCATTGAGTTGGGGGGGGGCGCTCTGGTTAAGCTGCCGCAGAGAAAGTAGGGCAGTGCAACGTCTCCCTCTGCTTATTCTGCAGTGTGCACCCCGACAACACACACAACTCAGCACACGCAAACAGATTTACCACCGCATCAATCTTCTGCCTCAGTTTTTTTTTTTTTCCTTTCAATAACCTTCATCGATTACACTTGAGACATTCCCAGACTCGACTCCACGCTGACACATTGCGCCTTTTAATCACCTAGACTTGACTTCAGCAATCATTCGTACTCTGGTAGAGTCTCTCTCAGAGCAAAGTAGGCGAGTTTGTGGGTGAACGATCAGCTTTTTTCCCCAAAGAAGTGAAACACAGCCACTACAGTATGAGCAACGAGCAGAACTTGGCTCTTTTTCCTCAGACAACAATGTGACAAAAATCAACACATTGATATATTTTGGGCTTCTGTAGAGCTGTGGGAGCACTCAGGCCCTCGACTCGCTCGCTCCCTTTAAATCAAACCCCCCCCCCCCCCCCGTTTCCTCTCTCCTTTCTCTCTTCTCTGTCCTTTGAGTGGCAAAATAAACAGAGGCAGCAAATCCCGGGTGAGCGGAGGGGGGAATCCATCTCTGACAGAACTCACCTTCTGTTATCCTATATTGCCCAGAGAGCTGGAGGTGGGGGAGAGAGAGCAGCTCTTTCCAGGCAAAGGGAAATTGAGTAAAGGACAAAGATATTATGATAAAAGACGGAGAGCCACAAAGTGAAATGACATCCAAATACAGACAGTTTGTCCTGTTTCTTTATATTTCTTGTTGTTGCAAAGGTTTTGATGCCACTATTATGTTTATGGACACCAATTAACCTCACGTGCATGTTTTTGGACTGTGAGAGGAAAATAGGCACATGCACACACACAGGTGAAACAAGGACTACATAGACAATGACCGAAAACCTTCTCGGCATCATCTAATTTGAACAAAAACTCCAAGTATTCATTCATAAAGACTGAAATACAAAGAGAGACACACTGTTTAAACAACTACATGAATAAGTACTGCATGTGCACACTTTTATTACCGAAACACCGAAATCTATCCTGTCCAGCAGGAGACAAATTCCAGTATTGTCTGAGGTTACTCCTTTTCCACTATATTGCATTTCTCCATTAGCACACACACACACACACACACACACACACACACACACGGCTTTGTAATGGTCTCTCATGCATGTAGTATCAGGTTCTCTTATGAAACCGATACAGAGGCTGACCTTTAAGCCTGTCCAGCATGGTCAATCCACTCATGCAGCCACATAGAAAGCGCACACACACACACACACACACACACGCACACACACACCTGTGTCCCGGCCTCAGCCTGAAAGCATCAACAGACACGAGGAAGGCGCGATATCCTGTTTACAGTCATGTGAGCAAACGGCGCCGGCGAGGCCGTAAAGTCCACCTGCTCAAACATCGCCCGTCTCCGGCTAGTGACGGCTGAACGAGCAGATGCCCGGATGAAAGAAGGCTTCGACGGCACGCGTGAGTGAAACCTTAACAATAGACCAAAGTGACACCGTGTCAAAATAAAGATATAGTGTTCTCATTACATCCTGTCCGCTGAAATCCTTCCGGGTTCTCCGTCTTCCTCGCGTCACACTTTTTCCAGCTTCCAGCCGGATGCCAAGGGACTATCATGTGATGTTATCTCATTTGCTGTGTTAAAAGTATGATAGACGCCGAGGATCGCGCTGCTGGGAATAGCTGTGCTCAATCTGGGACTGCAGAGGCTTCGGTAAGGCGACACTCTCAACCCAGAAATCACAGTGAAGACTGGATTTTTATCCACCGTTGTTTTCCTAACCATCTGAACAACAATTTGCATTAAACAAATCAAAAAGTCACGCAGGGCGGCCTTCTCGGGAAACAGCGAGGCAAATGTCAGGGATCGACACAGCGAGGGTGCAGCCTTCCCATGCCGAACATCAAATGGCTCAGTGCCGGGGAAGCTTCATAGGACTTGTAGATCAAGCACACCTGCTGACGACAGACTGACATGGAGCGGAGGAGCGAGCCGGCTTTGAAGTGCAAACCGGTCCACTCTCAGGCAGCCTCCTGCTCCTCGTCGCTCATGTGAGAAACACAGCAGGCCCATAAAGAGAGGAGGAAGCTTGCAAACAAAATGACAGTCATAAAAAAAAGGAACACCAGCGTGTTTTAAATTACTGCAAAAACACTGGCTTGTGGAGCACTGCTGGCAGCTTCAGTCTGTCATGAGCTATAGGGAATCAGAACGCCTATATGCACACATGCCAGTCGTCTCTCTGCCTCCAGTGCGAGAAAGAAAGAAATATCTGCATTTCAATGACTTGTCAGCAGAACGAAAAACTCCCGACGTTGACGTCGAGCTTTCCCCGCTGTGATTTGTGCAGGTGTTTCTTTCCGGCATACGCGCACACGCTCCGCAAGCAGCCTAATGACCAGAGATGCTTCTGCACATGGATGATCACAGGCGGCACACGCCCCGCCGCCGAGAGCCTCACACATCTCTGGGCACGTGCGAATCCATGCTCGCACTGCCATTTTTCCCATCTCCGATTGGCTGGGTGTGAGGCGACAGACATACTGCATGACTGAGGTGTGTGTGTGTATGTGTGTGTGTATATGTGTGTGTCTGTGCAGACCATAAGCAGAGAGGAAGGGGGTCAGAGTCGGAGGAGGTGATTGGCTGGTGAGGAGAGTCACAGCATCAGCACATCCTTAACCCACTGCCCTTCTTTCTCTTTCTCCAGCCCCCTCCCCCAATTTGGCTCCGTGGGGCAGCATACTGTATGTGGCTGACACACGCGCGCGCGCGCGCACATGCATACACACAGAATTTCTGTTTCTTTCTCCTGCACCTCATGGCATCCCACCCCCCCTTTAGACGTTAAATAATGCGACTAATAAATGTGAGAGCACAAATTATTACCTATCAATACTGTCTGACTACAGATCCTTCTTTAAAGGTGAACTGGGTTTAAAAGGTCAGATGTTTGCTGCAGGAGCGGTACAGACATTCACGGCACTGCCGTGCGGTTAAATGGGTTACTGGCACAATGAGCCCGGATTTGCTCTCGAGGGTTGAGAGCCCAAAAATGCCCCAGATGAATGTCAGTCACGGGGAATTGGTTCGTTAACGCTTGTCAGCATGCAGTAAGGAAACGGAATCCGACATACAGTCCCTGCGAGCGACGGAACGCACTAATGAGACTGGTGCGTAAAAAAGCGCAAATGTGCGGTCCCTGTGCGTCCCGATCCAGCGGACCCGGCCTATCCTTCCCTCCAGGAGCGGGATGCAGAAGTGCTCACACATTAGATCAAGCAGCCCGAATAGGCTTTCAAGAATAAAATAAAAACAAAGCCACATTATGAAGCCACACAGCCTTTTATTATCTTGACCGCTGCTGTGCCATCTCCCTGAAACGCATAAAGCCAGCAGGTATCACAGGACAAAGGGATTAACAAACCAACAGCGGAGACAGAGATATTAAATTCAGGATGTGGGCTTCACTGAAATTACTGTCATTATATCCTAACATAATTGCAAAGACGGTGCATTTCAGTGTCTAAAACAATAGATCAGTTCTGCTGGATCCAGATTCTGAACCGGATCCACACAGTCAAGTCAACTTCAAACGATCCTAAACGCTACATTTGAGCCATGCACCTTCAGAATTAACAAAGCCTCTATTCAGGATTTGTCTCCAGAAGTTAATTAAAGCTGCGAGGACGAAGAGCGCACCAGACTTTGCGCTTTTTCTTCTCTCCACTCACCTCACAGTCGTACAACTCGCTGAGCTGCTCGATGATCCATTCCTCCAGGACGAGTCTTTTCCGCAGCTCTTTCCTGTCGTACTTGACCGTCACCTTGCCCTGCTTCTTCTGGACCGGGTCGTCCCCCGTGATGGGGCCGGACGCGACGCAGCCCACCCCGGGCGCAGCCTGGAAGAAGACGCGGCTCCCGGCCGCGGGCAGCGGGGCGCTGGTCTCGGTGCTGGCGGCCGACATGGCGTGATGATGAGGAGGAGGAGGAGGAAGAAGAAGAGGCTTTCCTGTGGACCTGGATGCGTGAGTGATGGGGGCGACCACGGTGCGGGGCTGAGGCGTGTGCGGCACGGCGGGACCGGAGAGTGGCGAGCAGCTTTTTAACAGCTGCTATTTAAAGCGCAGCGCCGGAGAAGGAGGAGCCAGCTGGGAAAAAAATAATAAATAAAACTGTCTCCTCCTGAAATTAAAACCAATAATCAACAAGATTGATCTATGGAACATGACACTGTAAACATGATGATATGATTAAAAGAAAAAAATACATATATGTAGAAATTAGTAACCAGAGTTGCTGATTTAGCAGTTTCATTTAACTCTAAATGAAAAAAAAAACTTGTTTAAGAAAATTTCATGAATGTTTTATAAAATGTGTGATTTTTTTTTTTAATCTTATTTTTTAAATTGCGCAGGCAAATTGATTAAATTGTGCTTCCCTTCACCAGTGCTCAAAAAGAGGAGCAGGTCTTGCTTTTCTATCTGTCCTCTCCTGCCACCTTGTGCAGGCTTTCATCCATTCACCCAAAATGTGTCTGAGGGTGAAGGTAGATCAAGTTAAGCCATTTAAATTGTGTTCAAGTATGGTTTTCTTTTCATCTGCCAAATCCCACATATTTTATTCAGCAATAACTTCACACTTTGTAGAGCTCTGCTGCTTTCATAAATCTGTAAAAAAATCAAAAACACTTCTCTTTCTGGACCACAGAAGTAATTTATTATTTCTAAAGCACTACAAATTCATTGTGTAACTTTATCCAAATCAACAAAAGGCAAAGGAAGAAGCAAAATGTATTAAAGACATGTAGGCATACAGTGTTTTGATATTACAATGCAGAGAAACATCTTATTTTGCATCTGAAATTTGGTCAATAAATGCCATTTTTTAAATTCAACATGTCAGAAAATCTTTAAAGAGAAAAAGTCCTCTCTCTTCTTGAGTCAACGCCCCCTGACACCACCTCCCACTTTTCTGCCTGGAGCAAATTCCAACTCTGCTGACTGGGTTAGTGGAGGGGAAAGAAAGCTGGAACTTTAGGACAGGACTTTGTTTGACTGACTGACTGAAGCCTTTCAGCGTATGTTTGATTCTTCAGTTCGTAGTGGTTTACTGTCTGTTACAGATAAAACAATGTATTTACTCAGTGTCAGGATTATCTTGTTGAAGCTGTTTGCACCCAGGTTTTATGACCTGTGCACATTGAGCTGAGTCTTTATGGGTCTTTACTGTACGTTGAGCTGTGTCCTCTCTACAGATCATGGCTGTGCTCTCTGTCCTCACCCCGGCTCTGGTGGCGGTCCTGTGCCTGGTGGTGGGCTTCATGCTGCTGAGACCATGGGAGAGGAAGACCACAGGTGCATCGGAGGGGAAGGTGTCCAACACAGAGTCAAGGCCATGGGTGGACCAGGACTTACAAGACAGTTCAGAAATCTCAGCAAAAGAAACAGGTACTTTTAATTCACATTACCTGCATTTTTTGTTAAAAACATCCAAAGAAATGGCTGAAGTTGGCTCCTCAGTGTGTGCTCTCACTTGTAGACTGCAGGTTTTTGACCTGTGCACTAATCTAAATCCTCCTGAAGTTCCTTCTTTACTTCTTCAAAATTGATTTATGACACAAAACATTAAAACTATTTAAAGAAGGCTTCCAATTGTTTGGACGTATTTCAAATAAGTTTAGAAACTTTAATTACAAAGCAGGCTTTAAAAAAAAAAGTTAATGCAAGACAGAGTTCAAGAAGAACAGCCATCACATTTTGAACTGAGGCAATCACACCGGAGAGCATGTCTGCATCTGCGGAACATTCACAGAGACTGCATGAATGTGGATTCTGAAACAACTTTTTCAACAACTGTAAAGTTGGAGCCGATGTTTTAGATCAAATGGGGGGACAGTAAACAACAAGAGCTGGCGTTCATGGATGGTCAGCGGCCTGTTCATCCATCAGCGCCGCTGCACAAAGGAGGAGTGTGTGTAGTGAAAATTCACTGCAGGAAAAACAAAACACTCCACTGCTGCATCAAGTGTTGTAGAACAGTGTGTAGAGTTCTGTGCCTGTTCCCCCTTTTTTTTTTTTTGACAAAAAGCAACCTTTCTTGAGAAAAATAAATAAAACAAGAAGCTTTTTCAAACTTCAGTTTTTCAAAAAATCAAATATTAACTATTCAGCAGGCAGGAGTGAGAGACCTGCGGTTTTTGTGTCGACTGTGTTCAAACTCTGAGTTCTGCCATACTGCTGTTTTCTGGGAGCTGGTATTGTGCTGGACTGGACTGAATTGAAGCTGATGCCAAAAAGAGTGAAAACAACTCCTTTCTTTTTTTTTTAAGACTCTGTAGGAACAAAATTATTTTGATTCAGGTGACCTGAAAAGTTGGAATAAGCTTATCAGTAATGACACTTCATGGAAGTGGTATTGTTACATTATAAGTAGTTTTAAAAAAAATCTTTATCTTTGATGTAAACATGGTGCTGTTGACAAAGAGAACCGGAAGCCTGCTATCTCAATGTTGCAACAAGTCCTCCAACTCAAATAGCTTGCAAATTTACACAATTAATGCAGCATGCTGCACCGCGCATGTCTCATTCAGTAACAAAGACATTCCAGTGTTGTTGCAGGACTTGCAGATTTCCTTTTTTTTTTTCATTGTCATGCACAGATGGAGAAAACAGTTTTAAAGAAGTATAAAACAGATGAAGAAGTAGTAGTTAGAAGAATGAGAAGAAGAAGAATAATTTGCCCCCATCATTCCCCGGTCCCTGATATCTTTTTTTAATCTTTTCAGAGGGTGACGACTGGGCGGACAGCTGTGAAGAGGAGGATGTTGCACATGTCCCCTATTCGCCTGAGCGTTACTCTGAGGAGACGATGCTGAAGAAATCCAAAGATTTTTACTCCCTGATGAACCAGCGGCGGTCCGTGCGTTTCATCAGCCCAGAGCCAGTCCCACGAGAAGTCATCGATCAAGTCATTCACACTGCGGGTTTGTGAATCACTTCAACTTCATGATGCTAACTGGACATTAAGAAACATGAGTCATACTTTGGAAATCTTCTTTTCCTCATAGGAGTCCAATAATTTTTGATTTTTCAAATCTTGGCAGGTACAGGCCCCAGCGGAGCCCACACAGAGCCCTGGACCTTCGTCGTGGTCTCGGATCCCGAAGTGAAGCACCAGATCAGGTTGACAGTTGAGGAAGAAGAGGAGATGAACTACCGCCAGAGGATGGGAGATAAGTGGGTCCAGGACTTGAGCAAATTTAGGTGAACATCCACTTCATGCCAAACTCAGATTTGTATCCACTTAACACACAATCTTTGCATCTTTCTCACAAGTTCATTCTTGTTGTAGGACAAACTGGATGAAGGAATATTTGGATGTTGCTCCATATCTCATCCTCATCTTCAAACAGACTTATGGTATTCTGCCAAATTCCAAGAAAAAGACACACTACTACAATGAAATTAGTGTCTCTATATCCTGTGGGATCCTGCTGGCTGCTTTACAGGTAAAAAAAAAAAAAATCACCTGGCCCTTTGAAAAATAAATTTCAATTCATGCATTAAGTCTCAGTCACTCAATTGATTTCTCTAAAACTGCCCATCGGTGTGAATGTGACTGAGATTACAGCAGTATAGAAAACAGGTGTATGGATGCATGCAACAAAGTCACTTTTTATGTTTTTTTTTTTTTCTTGTTTGTCAATCAGAACGTTGGACTTGTTACCGTCACATCAACGCCCCTCAACTGTGGCCCGCGGCTCAGGCTCCTCCTCAAACGGCCGGTCAACGAAAAGCTGCTCATGCTCCTTCCTGTCGGCTATCCAGCCTCCGACGCCACGGTTCCAGACCTGAAACGCAAAGCTTTGCAGGACATTGTGGTGCACATATAACAGAATCGGCCTGCAGAGAAAACACGATGTGGAAAAAGCATCATGATTCTTTTTTCACTTTCATTTAAATATCAGTGTAATCAAGCAAAATAAAGTAACTTGCTTTCACAGTTGCGTCGATAATTGATTCTTGTCTCTTGTGCTGGAATATCTTTCCAATACAGTGGGAAAATCAGGAATAGCACTTACTTTAATTGAGAAAATTGCCAGTATTGTTTTTCACTTTTACAATATTCAAAGTCATCCTGTCGGCACATTTTGTAGTCAAGAAGACTATCTAATCTCAGAAGACCAAGACTAGAGTATACTAAGATTCGCCAGGTGTTGTGGATCAGCTTCCAGTAGTTCAACACTAACTGTGAACTGGATTTGACTCTGTGATAATCCTTTTTCAGAGCGCAAGCCGTACATTTGATCCCCTATTATAAAAAGTATCAGCAGAAGTTTCCACATACAACAAAAAAGCCAAAAGTATTTGCACAATATTGCTTCATTTCCTGACTTGAGTGAGTAGATTACCATCAATGTTACCATTAGATAAGAGTCACATTTTGAATCATCGTCATGGTGCCATTTATCCAATGTAGATACGCAGTAAATAATGGAGAAATTGCTCATTCATCTACTTCATGGATAGTGTATAGTCACAACCTGGCTCAACAGTGTGTCCCTAAAGAGGGAGACCACGTACAATCTGCTCAGTAAATGTGTGTGTATTGTCCAGTGTGTGCATGAGTCCTGTAACACAAAGACACACACCCAAAACAAAGAAGCCAGCTTGCAGGTCGGGGAAGTGAGGGGGAGAATGCAGCGCAGCTCAGTTTTAAAGCCTCCTGGACCCAGCCTGCTCAGGTGTGCTGCATCACTGCAAATCTCAGGAAACTCCGCCCACAGCTACCTGCAACAGAAACACAGCCAGAAAGAGAAGAAGGCAGAATCTCACCAGGCCCACTCACAGGCCGTCACAGTATCAATGCTGACTGAGGAGTAGATCTCATCAACCACTGTTCATCCAGGAACATTCACTGTGGACGTCGTGCATACAGCAGAACTGACAGTAGTGTGGTACAGCGACTGTAACGGACAGCAAGAGAGTGACTGCTGAGAGGGTCACGAGGACTCCACTGCTCTCTTTGCAGAGAATAGACCGCTGTATGGTCCACAGGGGCACTGCCCCATCCCTAAAGAACCCCTCCCATTCCAAGAATTGACTTTTCACACTTCTTCTATCATCAGGCCAGAAGTACAGAAGTATGAAATGCAGGAATGTCAGATGCTCCCTCTTTCCCACTGACATCAGTAGGGCTGTGTACATCTTCACTGGTCTCACAATTTGATTCGATTGATTTATGGGATGTATCATGATGCATCATAATGCATCACAATACATAACTGTACATCCCCATTTTTCTTTATTATTACACATGGTTACTATAATTCAGTCAGACAAATATGAATTATTTTTAGTTTAGAAAATGGCAAACAAAAGTAAAAAAACAAAACAAAAATACAATCAATCAACAGTGCAGTGTAAGAACTGCTGAAAATCAAGAAATAACATTATTGTGTGACAAGCAATTATGTTTAGTTGCTGCATCTAATGCCAAATAGCAGAATCGCCAAAATCCGCATTGGAGTGAATTATAGAAATGATTATAGTCAACACGTAGCCATCAGATTCCTAAACAGCTGACAGGAGTCACACACTACCTAAATAATAAAACACACACTGCTCATGACTCCTGCTTTGCTATTTGTACATAAACACTTGTTTAGCTCTTTTTGAATTGGTTTATACTTACATGTTATAGTTTTGACTTGCACGTTTTTGCTCTTTTGTGTGCTATTTTCAAGACAGCCTGGAAAGCAGAGAACGGATTTGGCTGCACAGGTGAAACGTGTTTTTCTAATGTGGACACGACAGGCTTCCACTGCCTCAGAAAGCTCACTTCCTTTTCTACCCACGAGGGGCGCTAATGCACGGGAACGCCCCCCGACACCGACGCGAAGAAGAGCGCGTCCATTGCGCATGCGTACACCACGTACACCGAGCACCGAGCTGTGCGGCTGGATGCTAGCTGGCTGCTAACGGTCTGTCAGCTCTCACACGTCGGGTTCAAGGGGGGGAAGCGCCGCGGTGGAGAAGAAGGGCGACCCGAGCGCCGCTACGAAATGGCCGGACAACAGTTCCAGTACGATGACAGCGGCAACACCTTTTTCTATTTCCTCACGTCCTTCGTCGGACTCATTGTGATCCCGGCCACTTATTACCTCTGGCCCCGGGATCAGAATGCTGGTAAGGCCCTATGTCTGGCTCAGAGCTAACTCAGCTAACTAACCCACACATGAAGCGTCTGCACAGTGGCAGGACTGGTTAATGTTAATGCTAGTGGGAGTCTACAGCTGGCTCCGAGTGCACACGCTTCACAGTTCAGAAAGCAGGTAGTGTGAGCTAGCATGCGTTACCAAGATGATGCCCACGTCTCTGTGGCTGTTCAGTAACTAGTCATCCACTGTTAACACCGCTGCTCTGCTGTCAGCTTTGCCAACAACAATCCACACTGTTCTCCTCACCATCTGTCTTAACTTCATATCTGCAGCATGGTACAACTGGCTGGTTAAGCGAAATCTGCGGCACCAAAAGTCAGCAGTTTATTACCTTATCTTCATGTGTCCTTATCTTAATGTACTTATCAGTTTGTCAACAACACAGCAAATCTGACTTTTATGTAATTTCTGCTGGCAAACAGATGAAATATCCCCAACAGCGTGGATTATATTAATATGGAATGCAATTAATTTCAGTGATCAGATACACTTTATTTCCACGTACCACCTTCTTCTTCTTCTTTTTTACAGCACTATGATTTGACAAAAATCAAAATTCAAAGAAGATTTATGTGTAATTATGAGTCAATACATAGATAAGATAAATGAGTTGCAGGAGGTGGTGATGTTAACTAAAGGGAATTGGACCAATGTCCAGCAGTCGGACTGGTGTCGTGAGGTCCTGATCCTGGTTGACCAGAGCCTTTTACTGGAGCAAAAGTCAGCAACAAACTCTCAACTGTTTTGAATGTACAATACATGCTTGCCTGACTGAATGTTTTATCCACATTGTTCCTGAATGGGATAAGCTCCTTTATTATCTGAATGAGTTTTTGTGAGATGCCATGTGACCCCTCCATGTGTTTCTTCTAGAGCAACTTCGCCTGAAGAGCCTGCGGAGGGTCCACGGCAGGTGTCTGTGGTACCGGCTCAGGCTAATGAAGTCCCAGCAGAGCATTGTTCCAACATTAAAGTGAGTTCATTTCATATTTGCCATGTTAATAAAAGTCTTGTACATACCATGACTTATTCGAGGAGGGTGGATGTTGCAATAATGTAACGTAATGTTGTCTTAAGAAATGTTGATCATATGTATAAAATTAGCTCAAGGTGCCTGGAGCTGATTACACCTCTGAATTATTCATTATTGCAGCCATGACTGGGATTACATTGCCTTTCACCCCTAATCCAGCTATTTGGATTAATTTTGTGCAGATATTTTGACATGTGGTGTTTGTGACGTCTTTGGCTCCACAGCTAAAAGCTTGTTTCTTTTGTCAAACGTCACATCTCTGCTGTTGTCTGGGTGTGACGTGCCTGAGCTAATTGCACCGAGAAGACTTATTCATCCTCCAATCACTCTTACATTCCCAGCTGCAAAGAGGTGTTGTCACTTTGCTGTGACGTTGAAGCAAATGTCACGCGATACACAATTTAAGGTTGTTTAAATCTTAGGAAGCAGGTGCTGTTTTAGTTTTTTTTCACTTATGCTGCACTTAAGCCTAAACCTCTCTAAACATTTAGTTGCGCTGCTTGACATTTCTCCCAGCGTCAAGTGTTGCTTATTCAGTCTCTGGAATTAAACAGTTTGTCAGTTGTATGACTTCATACAGCTGTTTTCCTCTCCCCTTTCATCACAAGACTCACATCCTGTGTTTACTCTCAAAACGTAACAGCCATCTCTTAAAAAAAAAAAAATCTTCCTCTGCATGATTGCGTTAATGACTAAAACTGATGCAGGAATTCAGCACTTTTATTTATTTATTTTTTTCCAATCAGGATGGTGTGAGTCAAATCAATCATCGCAACTTTTCTCTCAGGCTCGCTGCCTCGGTTTCCTTTTCGTATCATAGTGATGGTGTATATTATAGGCATCATATTGTGTATTTATTCTGGTCGAGCTGCTCAGATCAGTGGGGCTCGTGAGCCGTTGTCACGGAAACAGATGCTGCAGAGGAAGCCCTGGGTTTTTTTTTTTCTCTCTCATTGTCATGGAAACAAGTTCAACTTCGATGTATAAATACTAAACAACAACAATGTCTGAACCGAGGTTGCCCTTCTGCTCGCTTAAGGCAGATTGAGATGGGTTATTAAGGTTTTGATCCTATATTTTCAAAGCCAATCTGTCCAGTTGATCCATAATGTGACACATTGTCTAAGAATGAGTTGTGCCTCATATCGTCTGTTTACGTGTTTCTGTTTGTGTTGGAACATTTTTTTCAGGAAAGCTGCTTTGTTGTTTGGGTGGGCCGTGTTCCTCCTGCTGGCCTACAAGGTGTCCAAGCTGGACAGAGAGTATCAGGAGTATAATCCTTTTGAAGTCCTCAACCTGGACCCGGTAAAGAAACGCATGAAACAGTTTGTGCATTCCACATAGCCACTAAAGTCAGGATGTTAGACCTATTACTTACCCATAATCGCTTAATCTTTGTGTTTCTCGCAGTGTTCTGTATGTATTGCGGTTTCTATACAGTGACGATATCTTGTACGTTTAAGGGTGCGTCGCCGTCAGAAATCAAGAAGCAATACCGTGTATTGTCACTCAAGTACCATCCTGACAAAGGTGGCGATGAGGCCGCATTCATGAGGATTGCCAAAGCCTATGCTGCGTGAGTGTGAATATCAGGAAGCAATAATGAAAGCAAATCACCGTCTGCAGCTCAGCCTTCGGGATCAGCGCTTCATTTCCTTTGTCTGTTTCTGCAGCCTGACCAACGAACAGTCTCGACAGAACTGGGAAACGTACGGGAACCCGGACGGCCCCGGAGGTGAGCGAAGCTGCGTGCTTGTGCACACAATGGGGGTTTTTTTTTTTCATTTTGATGTGTTGACACACCTTCTGTGTTGGTGCTGGTGACTCAGACCTTCGTCATCACCAAAGTGTCGGACTGTAGAGAATTAATTGAAACGTGGCGGCTCATCCCTTCCCGTGTTCCTGAGGAGACGCAGTCATGGCGACATCTCCTTACATCTTCCTGTGTTCTGAAGTGACTGTCAGGATGAATAAATGACCGTTTTGATGTGGTCCATCTTTTGTGTTCTTTTCCAGCGACCAGCTTTGGCATCGCTCTGCCTGCCTGGATTGTCGACCAGAAGAACTCCATGCTGGTGTGTATTTGGATTTCTCCCTGAAGCTTCACTTGTCAATTACCTTGCATTTTCTTGTGAGGTTTATTGTTTCATTTATATTTTGATACACTGTGTTTTCTTCTTTAAATGTTACAATCAAATACGATTCATTGTTTTCATTTAATCTCGGAAGGTCAGTTTCAGACCTGCTCTGTTTCGTTTTATTCCTGAAATTCCTCTTTTGCGTCTGGCTGTGTTTTATCTCTTTCTCCCACAGCACATTGTAACACGCTAAAGCAGTACATACTAATCTTATCCTGCACCATCTCACATCTTTCAAGGTCGGAATTACTCTCTGATTCGACACGTTTGTTTTTCCTCTGTAGGTACTGCTGGTGTATGGACTTGCCTTCATGGTCATCCTGCCTGTGGTTGTGGTACGTCTTTCCTCCAGAGTTCAAATCGTATACTTATTAGTATTCTGCTTAAAAAGAAAGACGCCTCTTTGAGTTTCTCAGTCTGTGATTTCTTTCTTCAGGGCACATGGTGGTACCGCTCAATCCGATACAGTGGAGACCAAATCCTCATCAACACCACTCAACTCTTCATGCATTTTATGTACAAGACGCCAAACATGAACATGAAACGTGAGCGCCGGTTTATTTATATGCTGACGATGTGACTTTGGAGATTGTTGGCAAAAGTTTTGATGTCTGCATCTGTAAGCTAATGGCCTCTGTCCTCCTCCAGGGTTAGCCATGGTGTTGACGGCGGCGTTTGAGTTCGACCCTCGCAGCAATAAAGAAGCCACCATAAGACCCACAGACAACATCGAAGTGCCACAGGTGAAATCATCAGCCTCTTTAGAATCAACTCAAGTTAACACTCAGGAACATCAGGACAGCAGCTAGCCTTGAGCGCATGTTTTTGGATTGTATGAGAAAGACTTGGTATCCAGGAAAGTCTACTGTTGGAAACACTGATCAGGACCTTGCTGTGCAGATTTTGCAATATTTTTACATAAAGAGAATTCTGGTATTGAACAAACATTTCATGTTTACTGTCAGTAAAAAGTAAGGTAAAATGTTTTGAAGTTTTTAATTCTATTAAGGTTCAAGTGACTTTCGGAGCATTATCGTATTGATGAAGGACTTGTTTGTATCTTGCAGTTGATCCGTGAGCTTGGAAATATTAATGTGAAGAAGAAGGAGCCTCCTTTCTGCTATCCGTACAGTCTGAAGGCCAGAGTCTTGGTGCTCGCACACTTGGCCCGCATGGACGTGTCTGAGGAGTTAGAGGAAGGTAGGACAGCCTTTTTATAGTGACTGCATTTCATTTACATATTTTTAAAAAATGTATTTTCTATCTGCCCTCCAGACTTCTTTTTTTTCTTTTTTTTCATGTAAAGCTTTTGGGATTAGGCGTGTGTCATGAACAGAACAATATTGTGTTCATTTCTAAACTGTTTGAAGCATTTTTTTATTTAGATACTGTGTGTTTCTGCTCCAGATCAGAGGTTTGTGGTGAGGAAGAGTCCAGCTCTGCTGCAGGAGATGATCAACGTGGGCTGCCAGCTCACCATGATGGCGAACAGCAGAGGAGGTACGCATGCACAAACTACCGTTCCACACAGGACTGATGAAAGAGCACACAGGCTTGTTGTAATAAGTGTTGTTTTTTTGTCTGATATGTGCACACTGGCCCTCCTCCCCTCAGGTTTCCGCGCCCCTCGACTGGTAACCATCGAGAACTGTATGAAGCTGACCCAGATGACGGTTCAGGGCCTGCAGGAGTCCAAGTCTCCACTGCTGCAGCTGCCTCATTTCGAGGAGGAGCACCTCCGCTACTGCATTTCTAAGAAGGTGATTGTCTGAGTCGAGATTATAGATGTTCGTGTCTGTGTCAGAAAAGATTTGTCGTACGCACAGCTGGTTAGTCGATTAACCTTTTTATTTTGACTGTGCCGTCCTCGCTGTGTCCCCCGTGCAGTATAAGGTGCGGAGCCTTCAGGACCTGGTGAGTCTGAAGGACTCAGACCGGCGCAGCATGCTGCGGTTCCTCGGGGAGGAGAAGTATGACGAGGTCATGGCGGTGCTGGGAAGCTTCCCTCACCTCACCATGGATACCAAACTGCAGGGTCAGTCACAAACACACACACACACACACACAGGTACACCATTTTATCATCAACAGCCAAGTCACACACGTTTCTATCAAATTTAAGAGCCGAGTTTGTCTGTACCCAGCAGACATTAACCACCGTTGTCTCCTCGTGTCGTTGCAGTCCTCGACGATGAAGACAGCAACAACATCACAGCAGGTTCAATCGTCACAGTAACTGTCACTCTGACAAGGAAGCGAATGTCGGTGAGAGAATCTTTGATTTCATTCAACACTGATGTGTTATTAAGTGACAGGAATGATGCTGGTGTGTTGCACATGCTTTTTGTGTTTGTTTTTTGGACTGCCACTAGAGTGTGCTATTAACTGCAAAGCAAGAAAGGCTTGAAGTGATTGTGTCAATGTGCCTCCTGTGCAGGACATGTTTGAAAAAGAGCAGGACTCAACGTCATGTCCGGGAGAAGAAGCATCTACAGAGGAAGCAGTGAGTACAGTCTCAATTTCAGCACACGTTTGGGTGGGATTGAGGCCAAGATCAAAGTTTAGACAAGTCTTGTTGTGTCTGTTTTTTTTTTAATATTTTTTTTTCTACATGCTCTGAAGCAGGCAGATGCGAGTAAAACCAAAACCAAAGTGTGGCAGAACAAAAATAAAGGGGCCAAGAAGGCGGCGAAATCCAAGAAGAAAAAACTAACCAAGAAGAAAGCCACTCCGGCTCCTGTCAAAGCCAAGCAGGCCAACGGGAACGTGGCCGGAAACGTAAGCGTCGCTCCCGCAGTCACACCTGCCCCCAGCTGTCCCGCCGCCATGTGATTTCTCTGAAAGCGCGTGTGACTTTTTGGGTGCCGCAGGAAGTCGCCGTGGCTCCGTCGGCGGCGGCGGCCACAAAGGAGGACGACGACGACGCGTCGGACAAAGGCAGCGAGTCGGACGAGGGCGAGGCCAACAAGGACTCCCCCAGCGAGAGAGACGAAGACAGCGACAAGCAGAGCGACACGGAGGTCGACGAGATGGCCGGCGACGACGAGGAGGTCAGACGTCGGCGTGTCACTCAGTAACCCCCCCCCCAAAAAAAAGGCCGAGTCGGCGCAGAGTAAAGACTGTGTCTCCCCCAGCAGGAATGGGAGGCGTTGCAACAGAGCATCCAGCGGCGAGAGCGGGCGCTGCTGGAAACCAAGTCCAAGGTGACGCATCCCGTCTACAGCCTTTACTTCCCCGAGGAGAAGCAGGAGTGGTGGTGGCTGTACATCGCCGACCGCCGGGAGCAGACCCTCGTGTCCATGCCCTATCACGTCTGCACGCTAAAAGACACAGAAGAGGTGAGGCGCAGCTGCATGCTGGGACAGGACGGGAAGCGCCGTCATTATGCCGCGTGTGTCGCTGTCATTTGTCATTATAGCATCGTTGAACATACATTTGCATTTCTAACCAGTCGGATGAACTGTTAAAGATGGTTAAGAGGAGAAAGTCTTCTGATTTTTGTGGCTGTAACTCAAACCCCCTGATAAAGTGAACATTGTGTTTTCCTCGGTCTGTGCGGTCGTGTCTTTGTGTTGCATTACCGCTCTCTGAGAGTGTGGATTATACACTGATCCCTCTTGGGTACAAAGATTTTAATAAGTTACTGTGTTCACATTTTTTTTTTTTTTTTGTTTCCTGTGCCCTGGCACATCCTGTTGCTAGGCAACCCTTTGCACTGGTGTCATTATTTCTATGTGTGTGTTTGTATGCGGGCTCATTTTGCACACTTTACACCTCTGATCTTGGCGGAACAGATTGACAGCAAGGTAAAGGTTTAATGAGGCCCGTGTAAGTCGGCACGATCAGCTGTTGCCTCTCTGAAGGAACAGCGTGAGGCGACCCGCCCCCTCCATGTGCGACCAGGTCAACGTCTACTTGTGAATTTGTTCGTCAATCAACGTTTAACGTTGCAGGTTTTTGTGGGACGACTGCTCATTTGCCCACAAAACTACCAGTTTTAATTTTTTTTTTATTTTTTTTCCCCTCACTTCGAGGACAGGAAGACGGCTTTCATCAAGCCACGCCAGTAAAATTACGCCTATGCTCGCGCCTCACTCCGCGATCACACGCTGAATAATAATTAGCCCCATTGTGGTGATAATTAGATGTTTGCCATACGTAATTGCACAACATGGTAATGACAGCCCGAGGCAATGTTGGTCTAATATTACAGTTGGACCCCATCATCATGTGGCGGCATGCCTCTGATTACCTACCGCTCTGCACCTTTGAGAGAAACGTGGTAATTTGAAGTGTAAAGCAGATCTGTCAGTCCGTCTTGAGGAATAGGACTTTCATTCTGAGATTCATGTTGTTTTTTTTCCCCAGGTGGAGCTGAAGTTTCCGGCGCCCCCCAAAACGGGCAACTACCAGTACTCCGTCATCCTCCGTTCGGACTCCTACCTGGGCCTGGACCAGATCAAACCACTCAAGGTGATCACGCAGCCGGCTGCTCATGCATGTGTGGGATTTTTACAGGGATCGCCCTCCGCTGGCGGCTTTAGCTCGCTGAGCCGCCGCTCCTTGGGCCGAATCAGTGTGAATTGTGCTGGATAGAATGGTTCATTTCCTGCCAAAGTGGCTGAACAGGACCCCCCCCCTGCTGTATGAGAAGCATGCTAAACAATGGTGTTAACTGCTGCCAGTGTGTTGGCAGGAAGGGGATCTGGTGAAAGCCAAACAGCAGAATTTCTACTGTTTTATTTTTTTTAACACCCAGAATTAAAAAACAAAAAAGAAACATTACAGAAGAAAAGTCTTGAACAGCGAGACGACCGAAAGAAACCAAACATGCCCCCCTGTCTGTGTTTGATGCAGCTGGAGGTCCACGAGGCCAAGGCCATGCTGGACAACCACCCGCAGTGGGACATCCCCGACACGGAGGAGGAGGACGAGGAGCAGGAGGACAGCGACGGCATCGAGGAGAGCGAGGACGACGACGAGGACAACGACTGAACCAACACAGCCCAGCGGAGGCCCGCTGCTCTCTGCACCCCCCCCTCACCCCGTCTCTCCCCCACCCCCCCACCCCACCCTTTCCACGGACCGGCCGCCTCTCCACTCCCGACAGCCCGAGAGCTGCAAGCGAGGATCAACACACACACACACACACACACACTCACTCACCAGGGACGGTTTCTACACACAACCCTTCTCCATTTTACCTTTACAATATCATTTACTGTGACCATGACCCCCCCCCCCCTCTTCTTCTACACCCTCTCCCCTTTTCTACAGAGACCTTTTCGCTCACTTTCTGCTGCTGGCGGAAGAGAATTCTGTGAATACTAACAGGCCCGTGTGTGTATGTGTGTGTGTGTGTGTGAGAGAGAGAGAGTGTGTGTGTGTGTGTGTGTGTGTGTGTGTCTGGTGTGTAACCTTGTGTGTCTTTGTACAGGTGTGAAAGGTGCACACACAGTGGACTGGAGGACCTATGATTATGATTATTACTACTACTACTACTCTGTGGGCTCTTTTCTTCTTTCGTCGGGGGGGAGGGGAGAGCGGGGGGGGGGTGTAACGGCTAATCCCAGCTGCAAAATTAACAAACACACGTGACTTCACTCGTCACGCCGGTTTTTTTTTTTTTTTTTAAAAGAGAATCACTCGGCACCAATGTTTTCCACACCAATGATACTTTCTATTGTACACTTAAACTGCAGAAATGTGAGCTTTACTCTCCTCTCTGTTGAGGGAAAAAAAAAAAAACCCTTCGGACGTTTACTTCTTTCAGCGTTCGGAGGCACAGTTTCTCGTCAGATGGTATTTTGTTTTTTCCTCTTTCCCCCCCCCCCCCCCCTCTTCTCACTGTACATTGTAGGCAGAACACTGATCTCCTGCCTCTCCATCCACCTCGATTCGTGCTTACCCGAAGAGGCAGTGGATCCTAGAATGAATTGTAACCTTCAAGTATGACTGGGAAGAGATGGCAAAACCCCGCAGTGTTACGGTTTGTTTGAAATCAGGATAATTTCTCCATATTCTCCATGACAGTTGTGACTTTTTCGGTCCTTTTTAAGAGGCTCAGATGTATAGATACTCATAGCTCCTGGCTTTTTTTTGTTTTTGTTTTTTTTTTTTTTAGAGAAGTGACTTCCACCCGGTTTTTTTCTTGACACTACTGTAGCACATTCCAGTGTACGCTCATCGTCCAATAAAAGGCCTTATGAATACAACTGACACACTGCAACATAGAAAAAAAAACAACCTTGGGTGCCATGCACCGCTGGATCCTGGGAGAGCTGAAAAGTTTTTTTTTTTTTTGAGTTAAAATCTGCGATTTCTTGACTTCAGATTAGCTTGTGTTTGTTTGTTTTTGTTTCTTTCCTCACTATATTAACCCATACCTCCTCTGTTGTGGGATACATATCTCTCATCTGGCCTCTTTAACGCATAGCTGGCAGTTATTGGTGAAAGCGGTGTGAGTACGGAGTCCTCGACACGCGGCACTCATCGTCTGATAAACCTCTTTCGAACAAAACAAAAAAACCTTTTGAGTCTCTTGCCGGCGTGAGGCTGTATTTTCGTCCAGCACCTTCTTCTCTTCGTGCATTGGAGCAGAGCAGGTTGAACTTGGTGATTACTGCCATTCGAAACGGGATTTTTTTTTTTCTTTTCTTGCTAAACAAAATGTCCTTTTCCACTTAAATTTAGTTTCTTTTCTGTCTACGCTGTAGTTTATAACTAATGTTACACATAAGTCTTTTGTCTTGTTTTGCTGCATTCTAACCTTGATTTTTTACGTGTTAGACTGGAAAGAAAACCGTCTGTGTCGATAACTTTGCAGTTTGAGTTTTTGAAAGAAATGCATTATCCTTCACCATCCATAAGACTTTTCTTTTTTCATTTTCTTTAAATATACAGTATATCCTAGTTTGACGCGTCGGTGTGGGAGAGAGAGGAGTTTGAGAACTCGCAACATGCTCTCTCCTCACACACACTTGGTATACCCTTAACTGTGTTCAGAGCAGGTGTGTGCGGACAGGTCTTATTGTATTCTGAGTATTTATCGCTCTGCAATAGAATGTAGCATCAGCAGTTAATGCTGTGTGGAAAAAAAAAAAAAAAAAAGACAAACAAAGAGACTGCAGTGAGGTTTAAATACGACACCATCTTCTCTCCCATGACAGACATTATCCAGGCGACTGGCCAGCAGGCCGCCTCAGTTCGGACAAACGACGACCCGGCGACTATCTCTCTGCCACTTTTGTTTACAAAGGAACTGTCATTGTAAATTGAAAAATATATTATTTGTATTTAAAATCATTTCAAATAAAAAATTTTAAATGAGCTCACGCTGTCGTCTCTGAGCGGTAGAAATCTGGCGGTGCCATGGGTTAGTGAGAATTGTCCCTGTCCAGTTTGGAGAATTTCTGTGTGGAGTTTGCATGTTGTTCCTGTGCTTGTGTGGATTTTTAGATGTAGTTCTTTTTTCCACACAGTACAGAAATGCACATTTTAGATGAATAGGTAACTTTAAATTGTTAAGGCTGGCTGTACCTCAGACGGTCTTTGATTCTGCAGAAGTAAAGCATCATTAATAAGAATACTTGATGAAATGCTGAAATACAGCTGCTCCGTTTATTTAATTGGTCTTACAATTTTTCAGTTTTGCAGGATGACTCAGCTGGAAAAAAAAAAAAAAATCTTGAAAAATGGTTGCACAGACAAAACTGAAATAATTTAATCAAGCAAGTTTAAAGGGGAAGACGGTCGATGGGGTTTGATCTTTACACCCCGGAGTGTGTGTCGCGGTGTGTTTCTGATGTGATCACAGGAGGCTGAGCCTCGTGCTTCCGTTCGGTCTCTTCTGCAGGCTGGAAAATCAACATGATTATCTTCAACTTGCGCCCCAGCGGTCACCTGAACTCCTGACAGCCGGAACCGGTGAAGGCGAGACGGCAGTGGACCGGGACCGGAACACCGGGACCGGAGGAGGCGCGTCGAGCCCGCGGCGCTCGCGCTCGTTTCTTCACCGCATCTGCAGGGGAGGAACCGGGACTCGATACAATCCGGACCGGGAGTCCGTCCGCTCCTCTGCAGAAACGCATGGACCCCCGCTGCTGATCGGTAAATATTATATAATAAAATATAATTTACACACTCAACTTCCGGCACGGCAACGTTTTATTCCTCATGATCGCAGCTTCAACTTGCAAGGTCAGAAATACCTTGACACTCCCCGCATTAATGTTAATATTATGAGTGTGTGTGTTGTGTTTGTGTGTTGATTTATGCAGTTATTTCAGTAAAAGTTGGTAGAAGCGCAGCACCAGGCTCCATGTTGATGTTTTTAGTAGCAGCCTCTCCTCTGGGAAGATGCATCTGATGCCCTGACAGCAAAACTCCAGCAGCATTCTTCACTGAAACCAAGAATTAAACATCTGTGGCTTTTCTTCAGCCGCAGTGAAAAAAAATGACTCAGGAGACACTGAAGCTGAAAACAATTACAGTTAGTGTCAGTCATAGTGTAATTAAAATGGAAACAATTTTCAATGAAATCCTATTTTTTTTTTTATTGTTCTTTTTGCATGCAGAGGGAGTGAGGGACTCAACTTGTCTGACCTTGACACTGTTTTCCTCTGCATTATAATCTTTCAGAAAAGCTTTTTGATCTAGATAAATGTGGTCATTGGAAGAAAAAAGAAAACACACACACAGTGGCATATTACTGCCCCTTTCAGAATGTCTATATAAAACTAAGTGGAGAGGCCTTCACATGAGGCAGAGCGGCTCTCTGCAGGCGGTCTGTGTTCACAATGAGGCCACAATCAGGAAGCCGCTTTTTAGCTTTTAAAATTCCACTTTGAGGTTCATGTGTGCTTTTTGCTTCTTTTTAATACTCTTTTTGTGTGTGTGTGTGTGTGTGTGTGTGTGTGTGTGTGTGTGTGTGTGTGTGTGTGTGTGTGTGTGTGTGTGTGTGTGTGTGTGTGTGTGTAAACTTTATAACTCATTGCACTTAGTCCATCCATCTTCTGCTCCCATTTTGTTCATTCAAGTTAGGGTGGCGGTGCTGAGACCAGAAACGAGGCGAGGGCAGGGTACTCTGGACCCACAGCCTCACTCACAGGAACCGTGGTCACTAATCAGCCTCAGACACATGGAGAAAAGACACACATGCATGGGATAACATGCACACTCAGCACAGAAAGGCCCTGAACCATACTCCACAAGAGTAAAACGAAAATAGTTCTTTTTTTTTATTATTCAAGCTGCCTTTAAAAGACTTCACACTGTTGGAAAATATCTTCATGCAAATGCAATGTCGGTTGCTGCACGTTTGACTTTAACTCCTGAAAGCAGTGACTTCTGTCAATATTTAACATACCAAGTTAAAGAATATCAAATATGCACATTTTTTTCCCTCCTTATCTGGGAAACGAGTAAAACTATAATAATAATAACACCGATGACCTTATCATACACAGTGTCAGGGACATTTGGTCTTGGAAATGTTGAAAACTAGACATTTTTTCATTAAATACGTCCATGATTTATAAATCAATGACATGTGATGATAGCTTGACCTATTTAAAAAGAAAAAAAACATAACATGTACCATGGGAGTCGAGCCTGAACCCACCTGAAGGGAGGAATGTGGAGTAATGACATGCATGAGAAAAGTCACACCTTCCACTGGAAACAGACACCAGGAGGACTTTTTTCATGCCTCTCAAGCACTTTCTCCCTCACCACTTGTGTCTTTCACATCTTATGTGTGTGTGTGTCTGTGTGTGTAGGTGTGCATAAATTACTGTGTGTCTGTGCAAGTAAGAAAAAAAAAAATCTCTCCTGGCACGGCTCCAAGCGACAAGTGTTTTGGTCGAGTGGCAAGGTAAAGCAGCACTCTTCTGGGACCCACAGCCTTTAGACATGAGTGTGTGTGTGTGTGTGTGCGTGTGTGTGTGTGCGTGTGTGTGTGTGTGCGTGTGTGTGTGCATGCACGGTGCACACCTGTGTGTGAAGCATTGCATTGAGTTTCATCAATTCTAACATATCCTTTATTCTCATTCTTTTACTGTGTGTTTGTGTGTGTGTGTGTGTGTGTGTGCATGTGTGTGTGTGCGTGTGTTCAGAATAACTGTTTGATGTTCCAGATTTTTTTTGAGGGGGGTGTAAACGTGAGTTTTTGAGCTTGTGGGTAGATTTTTTCATCTTCAGCCTGATCACATCTGACAGTTCAGCTCTGAAGAGTGTTTTATCTGTTTTATACTTTTCTTCCTTCAGAGCTCTTTTTTTTCTCTCTGTTGTTTTCCTGTTTTTTCCATCTTTGATTATTTTATTCATTTATACTTTAGCCCGGCATGTCTTTAATGTTTTTAAGATACATCACATGTATTTAAATTCCAGTTTATACAGCAAATAATTTGAATATCTTTTTTTCTTTTTGATCATTTGTTCATTTTTTTGTCGTTTTTTGCTTCCTCTAAATTTTACATTCACCTGTCTGGGTGTATCGTTACAAACATACACACAATTTTTGTGGATATCTGGAGCTTGAACGCTGTTCTATGTTAACCTGGACCTGAACCAGGAAGTGGTAACCACTGAAGCTCTTTGAGGCCGGAGTGTTTGAGAGCTTTGAGCTTTTTCGCAGTTTCATGGGGGATGGGAAGGAATTTAACTTATTCTTCAACGTATCAGAAAAGGGAGACGCTCAAGGGAGACGGAGATTAATTACAGTGTTTATTTAGAAAACAGAGTCACTGAGTCAAAATATCTGATAAGAATTGAAATTAAACTACATCATGTCACAAGAACAATGGCTTCTTATGAATCCCACACATTTTTATTCTTCTCAATAGAAAGTCTATTCTGCAAAAATATATATATATATTTTTTTTGTTCGACAGAATGCAGGAGCACTTCAGCTAGATTTCATGATCAGAATATATTCTTCAGGAGGGAAACGGGGGCTAAATTTGCAAGCATTGTGTTCCCAAATCCAGCGCCTGATAAATAAAGCCAAGCCCTTCGTAAACTGTAAATAGTAATTAACAGCCGCCAGACATAAGATCTGCCGTCAGCACGGTTTACTGGGGCGATAGTGTGAACATTTTCATTAACTCTAACGAGTTTTTCAGCTCCCCCCCCCCCCCCCCCCCCCCCCCACCCCCCCCCCCTCCTCGCTCAGTTTTGTTCCATTCGATACGGAGGACAGTGAGGCTCCGTTAGTCGGTGTTAATCAGTAAATCCGGCGCCCCGGAGGCCAAATTGCATTCACTTTACAGCACAAAAGGCACATTGTCCCCAATACTTTTATCATTAGCAGAGCCATATTCCCGCATTAGCCTCCAGTTTATTTCTTTGACCTCTGAATGCTCGCTGGTGTAATTATTCAACCACTTTCCCCAATTTATTTTGGTCTTTTAATGCATCTTCCATTCTGGCTTTTTTACTGTCGTGCTTTTTATTTTTTTTACAAATATTTTGCTTGAGGATTTAAAAGTGTGAATTACATTTTTCATTCTGAATAAATGGAATTATGATTTGGTTCATCAGGGATGTTGGGAGGTGTGTCAGCCTCACGTACGATTTGTTTTTGTGAGTTAGAGCAAAGTAATTGTTGGTGCAGTGTTTTTTTTTTTTTTTTTTTTTTGCGTGCACTGAGCTCTGTTTGGTTTTCTTCATTCCTCCAGTGTGAAGTCCGCCGCTCTCCTCTGGATGAGACTGAGAGGGAGGTGGGATTTCAGTCCCAGCTCCCACCTGGACGTGGCTCTTCCTCCTCCTCCTCCTCCTCCTCCCCCCGTCGCCTGGCTGCCCGGCGTCCTCAGCCAAGGCGTGCGACTGCGTCTGCGTCTGGATCACCAGCACCGGGACCGCCGGGGGCGCGTCCGCTGGCACCTGGTGGACCAGGATACCGAGCCAGAGCCGGCTGGGCAGAGACTGGCGGGTCAGGAGGTCGACGTCTGCACAGGAAGTAGGAATCAATATAGTAAATACAGGAAACACAAAGTAACTGAAACTGAAAAGTAAATTATATTCACTTGTTAATATAATTTGAATGAAATGTGTTGTGTAAACTGGTAAATGTGTGTTAATGTGTGTGTGTAGGAGCGAGAGCGAGCACTTGAGTGTTAATGGATGTGATTTATCAGATTTCTCTCCTTTTTTTTCCCTCTGACCCCGAAGCCGGTGAAAAGAACAGCCCTCCTCACCTTCCCTGTTCTCCTCAAGTGTGTTGTGTTATTAAGGTGCTGAATGGAGATAAGGAGGGGCCGCAGGTTTGGCTGTGTGTGAAGCAGTGTGTGTGTGTGTGTGTGTGAGAACATGCCTATTAAGCTCACACATAGTTGTTTATGTGTTTATTTATTCTACCTTATCACATGACTCTGGCACAGGATCCCATTTCGCTGTCTGTTACCATGGCGACTCCCTGCCTGAGCTGTAAATAAATTCGGGGGGTGGGGGCGGATGGGTGGGGGTGCCTCATTGCCACATTGATTAGAGTGTGTTTGCTGTTTTTAGTCAAAATGCACTTATTGCATACATACATTTCCATGCGTGTGGCTGTGAGCGGGCATATTGGATTATTGGTGTGTGTGTGTGTGTGTGTCGTAGGTGTGCAGCTCAGTGAGGCATCAGCACAACTCCCTTCACGCCCGTTTCCCTTTTTTTTTTTGCATAAGT
The DNA here is from genome assembly GCF_902148845.1 of Salarias fasciatus. Classification (NCBI taxonomy): domain Eukaryota; kingdom Metazoa; phylum Chordata; class Actinopteri; order Blenniiformes; family Blenniidae; genus Salarias; species Salarias fasciatus. The sequence goes on from NC_043759.1 coordinate 9,692,375, forward strand.
GAGAACAGATACAAATCTACATCCCCCGAAGCTGGTGATTAAGTTATGCTAATCATTGCTGATCATTGCTGCATTACTGAGGCTCTAACATCCGGCTCCTGCAGCTTTTCGGCTTCCAAAAGGGGGAAAATATCCTTCAGTTGGAGGAAAGAAAGAAAAAAACAAAAAGTGAAATCATGCACAGGGGTTCACTGATCGCCTAATTGCTTAATTAGCCATAAACAAATTAGGCTGCGGTCCCAAACGTATTGTGCGAGTGTGAGGTGCAATGATGCAGATCCTGCCCCCTTCGCCTGCAAAAGCTGCCGTTGTCTCACGTTGTCAGTCAGCGTTAATGGGCTTCCCTCCTAATATCCCATTCTTTTTAAGTAAGAGATGATTATCAGTTCGCTCTCAGTCCGTCTCTGACTGTAATGTGATTCGCTGTAATAGGACAGGACTGACTGAGGAGGGACATCAGGATTATCACACTGTGTAATTACTTTTATGATTTATGAGTCCTATTTAACACACACACACACACACACACACATGCGGTCAGTGCAGATTAAGAGTGTGGAAGTGTGCCAGCACTGTGTATATAGCCTTATGTTCTGACCTTGCTGTTTATTGTCGTTTTTTTTTTTTTTAACGATGGTGTGTAGGCCTCACGTAATGAAACAGAGCGATTCGTCTGGCCTGTCACATTTTCTGTTTCAAACCGCTTGTGAGCGAACGCTTTACAGCCGACTCCTGACAAATCCCTTTACATGCTGGCAGAGGCTGTGGGCCCGGAGCGGGGGCACGCCAGCGCATGATACCCCCCCTCTTTGAAAGGTTAACCTGATTTTGATTGAGTGTTAAAACCCACATATACAGCCTAGAATAGGAATCAGCCGAGCAGCCTGAGCGTAGCTAATCAATATGGCGGTAGGGTTGGAAAAGCCCGAGTTAAACTTGTAACCTAAGAGCTAGTAAGCCCTTTAGATCCTGGTTTTTTTTTTTTTTCCTTTTCCTTCTTCTTCTGTAGGGAAAATAGACGCTGCCATGAATGTGTTTTTTTTTTCAGTTTATATAAAACTAAAGCTGCATATATTATAAAAGCAGGAGGGTGAATATCATTTAAAAACAGAGGGGTTATCCAGAAGCTGCTTCTTTCTGCCATTTTTTTGTTACTAGTTATGTGTAAAATGCACCTCTCTGTTTATGAACCAGTGTGTACTGTAAGCATAAAGGAAAAAAAAATCCATAATATTAGATTACATGTAATTATTTGCTCTTTGAAAATCACAGAAATGTCTTCAGCACAGACTACAGTTTGCTGCATGAACCTTGTAGCACAAAACGCTGCACAGCTTGAATCCTTTGTCACCTGCTCCAAGCTTCTTTTTCATCTTCCTCCTCTTCTTCTTCTTTTTTTTTTTTTAATTTAAAGACAGTGAAATAAAAAAAAACACATAAGAAGAAGCCTGAACTGCAGCAACTGTAATTACATTACAGTCCCACACAGCCACACACAGACAGGGCTTTGAGCTCAGCACGGCTGCCGGCTGCCGCGGGATGTTAGAGGCGTGTTGCTATGACGACAGAAAGGGGACACACAGGAAGAGGGTGAGGGTAGAGGAGAGGAGGAGGGGGAGGGGGGGTTGTGTGTTGATGGGAGGAAGGTGGTCGGCGATCGAGGTAAGAGAGAGACGGAGAGAGAGAGAGAGGAGAGAGGAGCAGGCGTGCGGAGTTTGCCGGCGTCTTGACAGTGTGTGAGCAGCGGGAGAAAACGCAGCGGCAGACTACTTGGAGTAGGAACGCTCACCCGGAGGGGGAATATCCTCAAACCCTGCTGCTGGACGGAAGCAGCACGCACACACACACACACTCACACAACTACCAGACAGCTGTGTGCATGGTAGGCTTTTTTCTCAAAAAATAATCCATGTTGTGTTGGAAAGCTTCCTCTTCATGTCTTGATGTGAGAGGGAGGATGTAGGCCTTCGTGCATGTTCACAAGTGTTCGATCCATCTCTGCTTTTCTTCTGTTTGTGATGGGGAAACGGTAATAAAATGCCTTCTCAGCGCTGGTGTCTGCGCTAGACTCAAATTTGGTCATTGTGATGTCTCACTTAAAAAAAGAAAGAAAGAAAGAGGTCAGTCAGTAGTTCATAGTCCAATTAGTGGAAGATCAACTTATGTGGGATGACAGGTGATCTGCATGATGGCATTCAGAGGCCGCGTGAGGTAAGAGACGGCGTTGAATGAATGAGAGAGAGACAGAGAGAGAGAGAGAGAGGAGAGAGAGAGGAGAGTAGATGGAGGAGAGGGGTGGTATTGTGAACGTCATGGCCATGTGGATGAAAGGAACTGAGGAAAAAACACTGCAAACTCCTGATATGTGCTTGCATGCATGCCTGTGTTTGTGTGTGTGTGTGTGTGAGAGAGAGAGAGAGAGAGAGAGACAGTGCACGTCATTGATTGTCTGATTGTGTGGGTGTTCTGGGTGTATGTGCTTTGCTTTCATTTCCTCTGTGTGTGTGTGTGTGTGTGTGTGTGTGTGTGAGTGAGAGAGAGAGAGAGAGAGAGAGGGGGGTGCTTTGTCTCTCTCTCTCTTTCTGAGTGCAGTAATGATATTTATTGCAATCTTTGCAGCTGTAGAGGGGGAGGGGTGCAGAGTAGTACAAAGCTCTATGTGGCTTTGTTTCTTGTATTTCCATGAATTTCGTTCTGTGTGTGTGTGTGTGTGTGTGTGTGTGTGTGTGTGTGTGTGTGTGTGTGTGTGTGTGTCACATGTACATGAAAGTTTCCGCTGCAGCCCCGCTGAACCAGCCTTGTGTGCTTTTTTTTTTTTTTTTTAAAGCCACACCCCCCACTTTCGGTTTGTCTCCAGCGATCTCCTCTCGCCGCCTCTCAGGTCTGATGAGCAGCTCGCCCGCCGGCTCGCAGATGCAGACTTCCACTCTCGGCCCTCAGTTCATCGCGGCGCCCCAGGGCAAGGTGCCGGGCAGGAAGAGGGGACGGCCTCCCGTGCGCAAGCTGGAGCTCCAGGGTCACTATGTCGGCCCGCTGTCACCGCTCAAAGTGCCAAAGAAGAGAGGCAGGAAGCCTGGCTTCAAGGTCAGTCATTCCCTGCTGTATTTATTAGATTAGGCTTTCATGAGGGTCAAACGGCGTTCACCCCGACCGAAGGAGAGATATACTTTCATAAGGCCTTGTCACATATGCTGTAAATTTTCTAAAACCTGGTTTTCTTCATTTTCAGCATCAGTTTTCTGTTGATCGTAGCGAGTGTGTTACGAGGCTTGCTGACCCACTTCCTCCATCACCGTCTCTATTGACTTCTTCTATCTGATCTTATCTTATCCTACATCGCAGATGTTCTGTGATATCAACATACACAACATACATTTCACACGACTGGCTGAACTGTGATCAGATTTCCTCGCCTCCTGCAGTCACGCTCTGTAGATAAGAAAAGTGAAGAAGTACTAAAAGTCAACAAGCGGCTCCTTTAGTGAGACACTGCTGATGGAAACTACAGTCCCACATGAAATGAAAAAAAAAAAACCAGCCCAGTCACAGCGGGTGTGGCAAGAGAAAGAGCACTGTTGAGAAAAGAAATCTTATGTTCACAACTTAACTGTTGGTATTCAGCAGTATGACAAGGTTTTCTAAGCGGCGTGTTCAGCTAATAATCTGCAGCCCTATAAAGCGTGTTTTCAGATTCTAGTTAAATATTTGCCTTAACTGAGTTAACGGAGTAATTATTATGAGAGAAACTGACAGAATATTACGTCTAACAAAGTCAAGGTCACAGCACTGTATGTTATAAAATCATTTTGCCACTGTACTCTACATTACGAGTGATAATAATGTAAAATAATAATGGACTTATACTAGCATTGCTGAGTTGTTGTCTTCTTTCTAAACGTGTGTGTTCTGTGTGTTTTGGACTGTGCAGCTGAAGCCCAGGATGTTGATGTCCCCATTAGCAATCTCTCCCCCCGGCGGCACGCCGGAGCCCGAGATGGGCTCCATCCCACAGGACGCCGCCATCGTGCCGCACTCCGCCACGCCACAGGTCCTAACAGGTAGGAGTGATTTTTCACCCTTGAAACCTGGTGCTCCAGTACCACAAGTACAGATATTCCTGAATAAGTTTCCATTCATTATGCACAGCCAGCTTGAGGTGGGATTCTGTTTTTATAACTCATCTCTTCTCTCGCCCTGCTGCCCAAACCCTGCCTGTGACTGTAATTCAGGGCTGAAATATACACTTCTGTCTCTTCGAGAGTCGGCAGGATGACTTCCTGCTTTGTTCTCTGAGTGCACCAATGACAGAGGCTCTGCTTCTGGATGTGAAACGGCTCATTCTGCACGTTGAAACCACATAAGGCCGAGGGTTCACTGTTAACTCTGCTTCTTTATGGCTACCACAGCAGGAAAATGTCTACCAACACACACAAACAAGTGACCTTTATGTTTTTTGGATGCTTCTGATTCATTGAGAAAATAAATGATCATACAGCCACTTGTTTATTTCAGGTTTCCTATTTGATAATATTCAAAAAGTGCCTGAAGTGTATGATGAGTTCGTGATGAGGGAATCTCATGTGTTAAGGAGCAGCATACTGTAGACATGGAAAAGAAATGAGGAAAAGTCAAATATTCATTTTAATTCCACAGTATTAAAAAAATAAAATTCATTTGTGGTCATTTTTAAAGTTTATTATTGAAACTGATAGATTTTAGGATGAAAAGTTTTCTGTAGATTTTCAGGATTTTATTTTGACGAAAACACATCAATATATCTGTGTATGAAGTGGTTTTGTTTATAGTCAGGTGAAAGATCAGGCAAGTGCTAACTTTAGTTACAGAAAATCTGCAGGACACAAATGTCCATAAGATCAAAAGATACACATGTGTGCGTGTATGTGAGCTCCTGTCACGTAATTGATTTTCACTGAATAAAATAAAATACCTGAGACCTTTTCCTGTGCTCAGTGGTCATTCAGAAGCATCTCAGTTGAGTATTTCCATCTTTTAAACCTGCCATCAGGTCCATAGCTCTCTGTTTCTGGCATAACCAGCAGCCGTCTGCATTATCGATGAGCTGAAAAGTTGTTGGCAGAAAAAAACAACAAATTCTGAGGAATTATTTACGTCCTCTGATCCGTTTCTCCCTGGCATTGTTACAAGCAGCAGAGGCTTTAACACAGCTGACCTGGAGATTATTTCTGCATCGAGACACGTAATTGCTCTTTAATATTGTATGTAAAGCCACTTGAATTATTCAAAAATGCCAACTTGTGTCTCTTCTCCTCCAGCAGAGACACCGATGCCGGGTGACTTCTCCTTCGAGCCGGCGTTGGACTCCAAGCGCTACGCCGTGGACCCCACTGACTCCGCCTTCAACCTCATGACTTCGCAGTACCAGAACAAGTTCTCGTACCGGGGCAGCAGCTGCTCCGCTCGGCTCATCAGGCAGGCGTCCAGCCCGGCCAGCTTTCAGGACGGAAACAGAACCGGTGAGGCTGTTTTTATGTATCAGTAGAACTATAATGAAGAGTTAAAACACACATTTTTGTATTTTTCAAAATGAACACTTTGCAGCATTTGAACAAGGAGCTGTAGAAGTCTTGTTTACTATTTTGTTACCTTCATATATAACATGGCTGCTGGTTTCCAGCCTTTTTTTTTTCCCCTCCACCCTGGAACTGAAAGTCTTTTGGAGGCTGCTTGAGCGTAAAATCTTCCCTGTGCTGTCCTGACTCACCACACAGCTTACAGCCCAGACAGCGGCGAGAGCAAGCGCCCCGCTGGGAAGGACCCGTCCAGCTGGGGCGTAGAAGATGTGGTGTGGTTCATTAAAGACGCTGACCCTCAAGCTCTGGGACCCCATGCTGAAACCTTCAGGAAGCATGTAAGTCCTCTGAATACCGTGGCTTCTGATATGGTCTGGAACGATATTTCATATGCAATGGCTGTTAGATAGGGTTTTACTTTCAAGAGGGTTGGACTACCTCTTGCTCAAAAAAAAAAAAAAAAAAGTTCTGGCCTGTAGCTCAGTTTTCTCCATCACGCAGCAACATCAATGAATATTTTAACGGAATCTTTTAAAGCCGGTCCCAAAGATGCCACATGTGAAGGCCTTAACTCCCAAAGAGTAACTCTGCTGCCTCCCTCAGGCTGATCTCAATATGACTCAACATTTAGAGGATCCTTGCCAGCCTGATCAGAGGATGAAATCAGCCCAAATTATACGCGTTATGATCATTTGTGAGTTTTCTTCAATCACGTGATTGCGCGTTGTGTTTCAGGAAATAGACGGCGACGCTTTGCTCCTGCTGAAGAGCGAGATGATGATGAAGTATCTGGGACTGAAGCTGGGCCCTGCGCTCAAACTCTGTTACCACATCGACCGGCTCAGACAGAACCGGTTGTGATGAGCTGCTGCGGTCAGGTGACCGAGCGGCGTGTCGCCTTGTTACTAAAACTGAACCGGTGCTGAATCTCTCAAGCTTTCTGAACTGGCAGCAATACGTCAAGAACAACCTCCGAGCCCGACTCTGTGCGTGGCGGCTTTTTCTGCATCTGCAGTACGTTTAGCAAACTGAAGATTGTTGCTGTACATACACGGTTATTTACCACTAAAGCTATTATTTAACTTCTCATCCTTGTTTTCCAGAAGGCATTACGTTGTAAATAGTTTGATTCCCGACTGAGGGCAGCTAGTGCATATTAAAATATGTACCTGTCATGACTGTATGACTGTCAACATCACGTATTTGTGTTGGTCGTAATCACAGACACTCGCCGTGTAATACCTCCACAAGCAGGGATCAGAAGAAATTGGTGCTTTGAATCAGAATCTTTTACATTTTTTTTTTTTTAACATTTTTGTACTTTTTTATTCTCTGAGGACATGACACAATGCCATGTGTCTCGAGCAGGCATAAGGAAGTGTCAGCCTGCCAGTTTTAATCCCCTCACTTTGATTTTGAGCAGATGCCAGGACCAAATTTGAATCGCGTTTAATGAGTAAATACTCTAAAGCTGCAGAAAAGCAAATTTTTGCCCTCACAATGATTGTGTTTATGTTTGACTGTGACCGGCAGGGTTTTCCATTTCTGTTTTATCTTGAAATCTTAACCAAAACCACACTGTTACAGGGCAACTTTGTGAAAAGGTTTTCAAGCCTCCTTTTAAATGTGCATAAGCAGGCAAAGAACACAGTTCTCAATATAAAAGTGAGTTTTTGGGGGGGAAATGTACAGTTTGTACCATTCTTCAGGATATTATAGTTTGAAGCATTGTCAATTCCACTTTATAGCCTACTCTTTTTTTCAACTTTTATTCCATTATCATGATCAAGTAGATAAACGTGTTGATCAGATAACAGAAAGAATAAGTTCAGATGAAATGGGAGTAAGAAGATGCTTCATCAATCAGAAGCGCCAGTGATTCCATGGCACTCGTAATATCTGGAAGAATAAATTGCGACTTTGCAAAGTACTGGATTCATTTGAAACAAAAAAATCATGTTTTCAATTGAGTTTAACACAATTAGAAATTCCATTTGCATTTTGTGAGATTCTTTTTTTTACAGTTTAAATGAGTCTTGTTTGATTCTTGAGGCACTTTGAGCTCAGATGTCAAGACTACACAGTTTTTCATCTCAAGGTTTTAAAAACATGAGAAAAAGAGCTTAAACGACTTATGAAGCATTAATTACTTTTTTTTAACAACACTGCTTTTTTCTCATTCCAAAGGAGACAGTGCAGCTGCCAAACACACTTTTGTTTCATTGTATAAACAACCTGTAAACAATGTGACCAAATTTGCCATTTTGAAACTTTTTAAAGTGCTTTTCCAAGTATCTGCTGTTCATTTACTCTCTTGTGTTTGGTGTGTTTTCTTTACATTTGTCAGAGGACCACAAACAGACTGAAATATGGCATGCTCATCTGTACATGAGGTAGTTCTGTATTACTTCACTGTTTCTAGACCCATTATTAAACATTTTCATTTCATCGACCAATTTAACTAATTCAGTTCAATAACATTGTTTTACTGACATCAAATCAATTTTTATTATTTGATTTGAAATAAGTAAACTTTGGAAACATTCCTGGGTAAATAAAATGTTTGATTTAATTCATATCCATCGCCATCTTTATCCAAGCAGTATAGAAGATCTAGAAAATAAGAATATATCCAGTTGTGGGGTTCACGTCCTGTTCTCTCTGTATATGTGCAGATTTTCTCAGGGTACTCCAGTTTTCTCCCACTATTCAAAACCTGCACGTGAGGTTGATTTGTGACTCTAAATTGCCCTGAGCTGTCAATGTGAGGGAGTGTGTTTGCGCTGTGTTGGAGTGGGGACATTTCAATGGTGTTCTATGACTGTTGTAAACTGTGATTGGCTCCAGCCCCCCATGGCCCTGCACTGGATGGATGGATAAGTTCAAGCAAGCAAAGTAATTTAAAACTGATATAATATTAATTTCTCACGGAATACGTCTGTGAGCAAAGAGTTGATTTTTGGTTAATTTCTATGCATATTGTTACTTCTAATATTTAAACCAGTTTTTGATAAGAAAAACAAAAAAGCTGATAACATTGCATTTTCTTTCCCTTGGTTTTGATCATTTTCAGCCACTGGAATCATTGATTAGTGTGTAATATACTTTGAATCATCCAGAATAAACAGATCATTGGCGGTGGGGGAGTGTTGGGGAGTAGGTTCGAGTCCCGGTCATAAAGTGAAAAAGAAAAAAAAAAAAAGTCTCATTCCACACACATATATAGTATATAATGCAATTGTTTAATTAGGTTACTCGTATTAATAAAAAACAAAAACAAAAAAACAGGGATTTAGACGCCTTAATAAAACTAAAAAGAACTTTACTTGAAATATCGCGAGACTTCCTGGACTATCGCGTGACTTCACCGGATTCCCTTCCTGGTAGACACACACGCGGCTTATGTGAGCGCCTGCGAACATCAGTCCGTCCGACAGAGGTGAAGATGGCAGACATCTCGGACAGGACGCTGCAGGTCGCCCTGGCGGCGTCTTTCGCCTGCGGCTTCGTGGCGGGCTGGCAGGCGAACCGCATGAGGAGGAAGTTCCTGGACTGGAGGAAGAAGCGGCTGCAGGACAAACTGTCAGAAACGCAGAAGAAACTGGACCTGGCTTGAATGGTAAAGACTGCACTGTCCTGACAGTCATGGCTGAAGACAGACGCTCAGAGAACTTTAGGTGTTGTTGGTCAAGTCAGTCCTCACTCGCACTATTTTCCAAGATTCATGGATTTATGCGTGCATTCTGAATGCATTATGCAACATGGAGCTGACACAGGGTACACACACCACACTGCACACACACAGGCCCAACCGAGACTCAATTCTGTCTGATTTTCTATGTGCACTCTTCTCGACTGGTCAAATATGATCGTGTACCTCACTCTGTGTGTAATCTGTGTATTCTCCTCTGCAGGGTTTGGAGCTGTCTGCTTTGTCAAGCTGCTGGATCCTGGATGTCCCACATGTCCGTCCATTTATGGAGGAAACCTGCGAAAGAAACACTTCTGAGTTTGACTACCTGAGTGACTCTTCCACCCTGAAAATACAAGCATCGCCCTCTGGCTGCTGACACCATCATGGTTGTGGGTTTTCTGGCGTGGTAGCAGTCTGGATTTATGTTTCTTTCTCAGTGTTATAAAGTCATTATTCATTTCTTGGGGTGAATATTGATCCTGCCTTTTGTCTCTCCCGCAGTTTCTTACCATGGCCAAGCCAGCTATAACTTTATAAACTGTGATATATGAATGTATATATCACTTGTATAGACTGGGTATTACTCTTTTGCAATCTGGAAGCGGTGTGTGGTGAAATATCACCGGCTGTGTCAGACAGTAGAAAAACCTGTTTTCAGGAACTAGTTTATCTTCAGAATGAGTTTTTACCATCTCACTGTCACCAAGGATATACATTGTTTTATTTATTAATGATGTATTGTTAAGTGAAAACCTTTCAGATGTTGTAAAGTGAGTTTACCCTGGATTTTATTTGGTATTAAAAGGAAACTTGAGGAAAAACTTACTGTGTAATAAATGTAAGCTGCAGCTCCTTTCAGACAGTGACTCAAACTGAGGTACAGTCAGGTTCAGAATATGTTAACGTGCCAGGGCATTCACTAGGAGAACCTTTCTGTTGTTTGAATAAGGTTTAATTCCAGTAATAGACCTTTTAAACTTTCACAGATTTTTTGTTTGAGTGATTGTGCCATCTGCTGGAAGAAAGGGAAACACTGCAGGGACGCCAGCGAAGCAGACATTTAAAACACTGGTCTTTCCACCCATCCTGAATACCGAGAGTGGAGATTCACAGAGATGTATTCCCTTCAGTTTGATTAACTTAATGCTCATTACCACAGAAACATCACTAGACTTCTTCAGAAAACCCAACAATCTTACACTGGTTACTGAAGGGGAAACACTCAGCTGCCGGCTTCATGCTGTCACGGTTAGCGGTTCAGAGACAGTAAAAGAAAATGGCAATACAGAGGCAGAGAGCAACAACGGAGCAGACAAGGTGTTATCAGATGGAAAACTAATCCAGTCGCTGTAGTTGTGACGGTTTTAGGAGGTACAGATCACGAGCTCCCGAGATCCTTCAGGAATGTTGGTACAGAGAGAAAAAGAGACAAAGTGTACAGCCTGAGTGCATGGAGAGAAAGGAAAAGCGAGAGAAAGTCTCTTCAACTTAAAGAGAAAATGGCCCAGGGTCTCTCCAGCCAACCTTAACTATGTACCTCATCAAACAGGAGAGCCTGATATTAAAGGTAGAGATCGAGTTATCCTCCCAAATTGGAGCTGGGAGCTGGTTACACAAAAGATGAGCCAGACGTTTAAAAGCTCTGCATCCCATTCTACACTTAAAAACCCCAGGAACTGCTGTGGCAGCAGTCTGAGAACGAAGTGTTCTGAGGGGATAATCACTCTTTAGGATATGATGGACTCTGGTACAAACAAGAAAAAAAATCTCTTCTGCAATGAAAATGAATGAAAAAAAAAAAGAAATTTGTAGACAAAAGAGTGCAAGGACATAAGTCATTTGAAAACAGCATGCAGATTACAACTCAATACGTCTAGACATCAAAGAATAAACAACGACTTCAGTGGTGGCACAGTGTTTTGAACCTGACCTGCTTTTATGTGGTACGTTTCTCTTTTACTGCAGCTTCTCCTCACAGTTCTTAGGCTGTGTGTGACTGAGGGATTTCCTCTCTGTGTTGTGTCTGTACTGACCTGTTCAGGGCATTGATCATCTTATGCATCCAGCAACATCAGAATTAACAGAAATATATGGATTAAATTGGTTTCATTTATAGTTTAACTTGATATTTTTTGCTTAATGCTGTGATGGGAAGGAACCATTTTTAGGACATATAATTGATACATGCACCAAAATTAGTTCCAGTCTGGTGGAGCTATTCAGTATCGTGACTGCTGATATTGAAATCTGTTTAGTCGTGTGTGGGATCGGCTATATGTGGACATTTTATCCTGAAACCTGATATGCTGGAAGCAGAAACGAGTGTCAGGGTTTGATCAATCGTGACAAGGCTCAAACTGTGATGGATGGAAAGATGCTGGATCAGAGCAGCTCGGCGTTCCCAGTTTGCAGCGGGCTGCGTCCATCTAAACTGACCCAAGGTCGAAAAAAGATGAATCGGCAAAAAGGTTCAAGGACAACCGAGGATCATTTAAACACATGGAATCGACTTAAATCTATCTGGACTGAACGGCTCTGGTAGATCTTGGTGCCTGATCCCACTGTACACCCTCAGAGGTGTGGCGGAGTCCATGCTTCATCAGGTCAGGGCTGATGAGGGGCATTCCTCCACGGCAATAAGCAGGTGGTTATAATGTTACAGCTGGTGTATCACCACCACCACGACACAAATAGGCACCTACATTTTGTATTGTCTTCACTCAGAGTTGTTGTATCTGTAGTATGTGTTCCTATACGTTCCCAGTCTATAGGTGGTGCTGGTGCTCTTCATTACTAAGCGCTCGTGGAGCAAGATTTTGCCTACAGCATCCTATTCAGTGGCTCTGAAATTAGATCCTTGTCAGGAGATCTCTCTTTTTCATCATCACCACTCTTGCGGGTCCATTACTGTGTCTCAACAAGCCTTTGACAAGACCTTAAAAAGTCATTTTCTGGCCCCTGCAGCGCGTCATTGGTGGCTTTGATGAGATTGAAGGTGGCGAAAGGGCTGGAAGAAGATCAGGAGAGGTTAAGCTGACAGGTAAATATGTTTTCACTGCCTCCTCTGATTCAGTTTATTCAGGAATATAGAATTAGAAAGTCTTTGATATTTTGGAAGCATGAATACATTTTAAAAGATGACTTCATACATCACATTAAAAGTCATGATTAGACTCTTAATAGGTGCTTTTAATAACTTTAATAACTTCAATTATTGCACTGTAATTTTAGTAGTAGTTTGGGTCATATTCTTAGATAATGAGAAAAAACTTTTTTTTATTCAATTGTGTGAAAATCTTTTAAAATCTGCCTAATTAATGCATACAATCAGACACGTGTCAAACATCTAAAACACTTCATAAGAAGATGAAATGCTTAATTACAGCTGTTTTCTGTGATATCTGTTTGTGTTTTGGATGGTATTCTGGAGAGGCTGTTATTGTCCCTCAATGTCTAATGCTGTGGCTAAATTGTGATGAATAGCTTTCTGGAGTTTAGAGTATGTGTGTGTGTGTGTGTGTGTGTGTGTGTGTGTAGACTGCAACAGCCTATTCCTTGTTTACTTTGTCCCAAGCTGTGTGTGATTGTGTGCAACAGCAGCGGCGGCGGCGGCACTGGTGCGTGGAGCTGGGAAGGATTTTCAAAGGGGACTGGAGGGTTTAGTGACGAGAGGAGATAATGTGCAAAGAGGGCCGAAAAGAGGAGGGGATGAAAAAATAAAAGGAAAGAAAAGGAAAGAAAGAGTGAGAAAAGACTTCACATCGACTGCTATGATTGATCTGATTTTTCTAATTGGCACGTAGACTTTAGATCCTGTGCCCTTCGTCTATATCGAGTGTGCTCAGTGAGTGTCATGTTTAATAAGCTTGCTGATTGGCTTTCTGGTTGTGTGATTGTGCCCTCTGGCTATTGGGGGACTGGAAGAGCGAGGGAGAGGAGAGGAGACTTGATTTTATAAATACCATGTAAATAATTAAACGTCTCCACTCTGGTTCTTTAAAAAAAAAAAAAAAAAAAAAGGAGTCTTTAGCCATTCCAGAGACTTTATCACATGAATGATACGAAACATGTAATTGATAAGTCTGACATAAACAGCGTAAAAGGTCAACGGTGCCGTTGGCCTCAGGCTAATGTCATCATGTTAACATGCTTGCAGTGATTACTCAAACTGATTGTCTCAAAGTACTCTGCACCTTTCAGGACGCCTCGGAGCTCTGCAAAGACCAGGGAAGAGTTATGAAGGCTGTAATTTAAAGGCTGTACACTCCAAAAAATGGATTCGACAGTCAAAGTTCCAGTGTGACTGTTAACTGTCGCAAATACCCAAAAGTCTCAGCGTTAATGTCTTGTGTTTTTTTCTGCCATGAGCGAATCAAACAAACCGCTGCGTCACTGCGCTGCCCACAAAGAGACTCCCTTAAGTGCAAATATATCGGCATATTTAAGTTACGGCACGATTACAACAACAACAGTTTGCCGTGAATTTAGTGATGGATTTGAAATCATTGCAGTCTGAGCAGTTTTCCAGTTACAAGGCTGTCGCCTAATGAGTCAAACATGGTGCATTTTACTATCGAGCCTTTTTATAGAGGCTGTTTTTATTCTCCCTTACAAACGATCTTTGCTCCTCAGCTTATTGAAAACAAAGTTTTGTGCCACCAGTCTCAAGCGTGTGAGTATTTTATAATTAGCTCTAAACACAAAGTGCATCCAATGAGGGTGACATCCACTGAATTTCTTTCTGTAATGTCTAAGATTTATCACGTAAAAGTTTAAACACACATCTATCACAGGTTCTGTTAAAACAAAAATTTTATAAATGCTTTAAATCGTTTGTGCAAAATTGTTTTTACTGTCAATCAGTGCAGCTTCGCGAGAGAGTGAGTTGAGTGTGCATTTATGTGTAAATGGATAAAAAAAAAAACACACACACACACACACCTCTCTCTAATGCTCTTCAGTCACATACAAATATGAATATTGCATGAGTACAAACAAACATAGAGAAACACCTGAGCTTCCAGGCTTTACCCAGCTTCAATCCAATACCGCTCACACACCGGTGAGCCTTCCATGTTTATGGATGACTTGGGCCATGTCTCAGATAAATACTGAGTCTGTGGATTGGAGCAATATGCTGCAAAGATTTCCATTTAAATTGTGATTCGATTATGTCTCACTTCATTTGATCAAGGATTATTTTGTAACAACCTTTCCAGAAGGCTTTTATGTAAAGAAAGGGAGCCGCAGCACCTCCGTTCTGTTTGACGGCGGAGAAATTACTGTAAACACAAAGACTTCAAGAGCAAGGCGTCTCACGGCCTTCATATCAGTAATTGTTTTACAAACTCTGGAATTATCCCCACTGTGGGACTCAAAGGAATACCTATTCTGTTCTCATCATCCACAACTGGGCTATGAATAGTTTGTTTTCACATTTTTAAACATTCAAAACGAGGACTGCAGCCTTTTACTGAATCATGGAATCTATCAACATGTAATATATTTGGAACCTTTGTCCAAATAAACATTTTTCATCCGTCCTATTTGTAGTTCATTTTCTAAATGAAATACATGGAGGCATGACAGGGGAAAGCAGCTGCCCCCATCCTTTAGAGATCAGTAATATAGCGCTTTATAAATGAGCAATGAACCATTAAAAAAGAAATCGAGAAAATGAGTCTGTCATAAATCCAACAGGTGTCTGCGCCCACTCGCACAAAACACTTGTTTAGTCTCTTTTTGAGTAACCAATGGCCCCAAAGTTGTTCTTAAAATGATAATGGATGGCTCTAAAGGCCAATAACGCAAAGTTAAATGTATAATTAGCTATTTATAAGGACTTTACTTACCGCCCAAATAAACGCTGAGAGATACTGATGGAATGTTCTCATTTCCCTTTCTCAAACCTCGGAGGTGTGTTCAAGAAGCAAGTGAGTCACGTTGAAAGACATGATGCTCACGGTCTGTGTGTGCCCCCTCTAAAATTCAAATTGTATTTAAACTGAAAGGAAACTTGGAAACTTGACAGGAACATAACGCTAAGAACTGATCGATATGTCAGCAATCACTGTCTCACATCATTGTTTCTCAGCGTTCTGTCGCTCTCGTCCCACAGAATTGCCTCTGAGAAACGCTGAGGACCCCCTCTTCAACCTCTGATTTGCCGACACACAACAGTATCGACCAAAAACTGGCAGACACACCTACTCTCACGAAAACAGGAACTTAAAAAAAACAAACAAACAAAATGTCCACCTAATGTCCACCTGTGTTTTAGCTCTGTTCTAGTCTCCACTTGCTCCCGAGGCACTAAAAGGTTCAGCCACACAGGCACGACTTTTATTACTCAGCCTTTTTGCAGCGAGGGAGATAACGTACTGCGAGTTTATCTGAGTTTTTCAGCTTAAAACTGCTGCTGTCTGAAGGCAAAGCTGGTGAGAGCAGTGGCAATGAGGCTCTGAAAAACCAAAACAGTCAGAGCAAATGAGTCCATCCATTGTTCATACTGCTTCATCTTGCTCAGGATTACAGAGCGCTGGAGCCGATCTCGGTAGAGATGATGAAGACGCGCAGCGGCGGTGTCGCATGATATGTGCACAAGCTAATATGCTCGTGCACAGGTTTGGGGCATGTACAAATGAAGTGAAAAAGACACTATTTAAAGCACATTGTACACCGTTATATACAGCCCACCCGTGGTGTAACTTTAAACAGTCGAGCATTCGGAAACTCAATGACTGTTTGAGAATTCTGTAGAAAAAGCCTCGTTGGGAGAGTGCCAGGCATTTATTTGTTACAGCTGGAATTCAAACATTTCATTTCTGCTTAACCTAATGTACAAATTCAGATGTCGGCTGAATGACTGTGAAAATTCAATCATTTTGAGTTTGACCAGTGTTAGTATTAGTACCACACGCTGTCAGTCTGAACTGCGGCGTCACTGGTACAGGAGTCTACTTTAGACCCCTTTTTATGTGTCTGTTCTTAACCTGGATCTCGTGTCTGTAATACAGTTGGATGATGATGATGATGTATGTGTCAGACTACAAGTGTCACATTGTTATCCTGCGTTAATGATTTTTTTTCAACTTTAGTACTTTAAATTCTAACTAAAAAAAATGTCAATGTAATGTTTTAACTGGACCTGCTCGAAGATGTCTGGAGATTCATCTGAGCTGGTTTCCTGCCTCCAGGGTGATTCATACCTAACTTATGTTGCTCGGATGAGCGCGACCTTTCACTGGCCTCTCAGACTGCCCTAACAGGAGGCGGCTCACTGGTGCATAATGGAAAGAGTGCAGCGGCGGTGGTGGCACAGTCAGGCTAGACCTTCATTTCCCACTCAGAGTGCCCATACTAAATGGATGCACTCAAGATGCTGTGGATAAAAGCAACAAATGAATGACAGATGTGGCATTAAGCTGCGCACGCCGTTGGTACAAGCTGTCCACCCTGCCCGCGTCCTCTCATCTCGCTGGTTTTAGTTCTGAGTACACTTGAACAATCTGGACACACTCAAGGGACTGTTTGTTGTTTATGCTCTCCAGTGATGAGGTAAAAACACTCAGAGAGCCACATGCTCCCACTTTGTTTTGAAGACTTTAAAGCAGACCTGCCACCTACTTATGCCACAGCATTTTGAAAACATGCAAAAGAACTTTTTTTTTCCCCATAATATATTCCCAGAACTTTCTAATCTTAATTTGCTAAACATTAATAGATACAATACTGATTGAGAATGAAATTAATTCACTAACTGCTGCAAGACTTGGAAAATACAAACCTCAGACTGCGCTGAATTTCTCTCTCATTTTTTTTTTTTTTTTTTTTTTAATAGCTTGTTTCTTATAATAGACTGTACCTCACTCTGAGCACAAACATGTTCATTCATGAAAGCCATTAAGCACTTCATTCTCAAAACGCAAGCCTGGGAAAGTAGAAAGTTCTCCTGTAAAAAAGGAGACAGCCATGGAATATTTTGTCAGACGCAAAAGCAGATGAAGGACACTGAATTATGAGGCTCATTTCATGAAGACCGCGTGAACATAAAGCAACAATGCGACCGAGCTTAGTTCTAATGCGGAGTACTTTTGAGAGGGAAAGAAAAAAACATCCCCACAATGGAACAACAAAACTATCCTCCTCACACAGCGAACGCTTGTATTAGTGAAGAGACTGTTTTATCCCGTCATCTTACTTTATCCAGTTCTGGCACAAGAAAAAAACAGTTAAAATCTACAGGCATAGACTGATATTATAACGAAAAGTATCTACTTCAGTCAAGGTTCCTGCTAATTCTGATGCAAAAGTGCTAATTAGCTTTAGAGTGTAACAGTTGGGGCGAAAAGAAATGTGATATTTTAGTCTCTTCAAAGGTACAAAATCTACTTTATAGCATCTTGTACCGTTTTCTTGGTTCCTATGATATATCTCAAGTGTTATTTTCCATAAAAATAACAGGTTTTGGTTGTAATTATAGGCTTATATGCTCCCATATGCAGCAGCCCCCGTTTACACAGTGTGTGTTTAGAGCTAAAAGTTTCTGCTGTGGAGGAAAACTTTCATCACAGCCTGCAAGAAGTGGACTGTAACACACTTGCTTCAGATGTGGTGTTTTTGCTGCAGTTTAAGTCTTGTCAGGCCACCTCCTGTTTAAATAATTTATGGGACAGTTCATAAAATCGCGACTGCCCTCTTAGGGACCACGCATGCAAATCTGATATGAGGACAGGTTGACAACGGGCGGCGCCGTCCTTATTCGAGCACAGATGGCCAAAGACAGAGAAGATCTGGGGACGTCCTCTAACTATTGTTACATTTAAATGAATGTAGCAGGATCTAAACACTCGGCTGCTCCCAGAGGACACTCCATCATGTTTGGTGTGTTCAGCCCGCCTTGCTCGTTTGGCAATTACTCGTTTTCGAAAAAGTTTCTATTTGACGCCGGCAGTGACCTTGGTATAACTACTGCTGCCCTGAAAAATTAACCTTTTAATGTGAGAAAACACACATCCAAAGTGTGAAAGCTTGTGTTTATCCCTCGACATACAGAGATGCACGTACGGTCGTGCACACGCTCACACACATGCGGTTTCAGCAGAGGTAATATGCACACACAAAGGTGGAAAATGCTTATTCCAGCTGATGGAGTGTATAATTCCAACATTGGAATAATAATGACGGCATTGTAATTCAGATGGATAGAGGAGAAATTAGATTCTGGGGCTTTCTGCATATTGTCATTATTGAGTTCTGCACCATTCTCTTGGTGGGAGCGAAATGAATTGAGAGATGGGATGAGTTTACATGTCTAACTTGCTGAAGCGACCCACAAAGTCTCACCCCTGCAGCAATTCGTGAATCTAAAACGAGCCTAAAACGCATCTTCACTTGGTTTAAAACCGAAAGCAGTCTGCACAGATTTCTGTACGATGCTGACACGCTCAGTCATCCTGTTGGTATGCATCCGAAAAGCAAGTGGCTGCAATTATATTAAACACCCCAGCAATTAGAGCGAGAACAAACAGCCTTTCCATACACTGTTTCTTGTAATGTTATTTCACAGAGCTGGCTAATTGTGCTTGGTTTCCTCTAGAAAATATTCTTTGTCACTCTCGCCTTTCTTCACAGAGGCACCCACACAGCTAATCAAAGAGCCGAATATCCTTTTCTCCCCAGCGCTGAGTGCTGTCAAGTGTCTCTGAATGAAAACTGAGCGTCTTAGTGTCATCGAAGGCCCTAAAAGAGAAAAATTATTCTCCTTTTCTGATCTGCTTTCTTCCTCTCAAGGCTGAGAGACGGCCTGTGGCGAGAGGTTAGCGAAAAGAGAATATCTCAGCCGGATCAATAAAGCATTGTGATGTGATTATTATTACTTGAGGAAGTCTCCTTCTTTTCTTTTCTTCTTCTTTTCTGTTTTTTTTTTTTAACTGCTATGGGAGACGCAGAAATAAAACACTGCTGTCAATATGTGATATCTTAACCTTAAATCGACTGGAAGGATTCTTTAAATTTAAGTAGTGACTCTGCCATCATTTCTCATGTCAGCTTTAATATCGAACAGCTCTGGGCTCCAGTTCACAAAAATCTATACCTTTTTTAAGACACTTATCAAAATACTTGAAAATAGACATCCCACTCCCAGCGTGTGATTAGATTACATTTTACTGCTATAAAGTCAGTGTGGATCAATGCGTTTATGGGCCATTCATATATAATAAGATCTATTGCAATAAACAAATATTAAACTGAACAAATGTATTCCAGTAAGAGCTGAAAGAATCTAAATTTGTTGGATTTATGGAAAAAGAAGTTTTCTTTATTTCTCCATTCTCCAGCTTTTGAAAGTGTCCAATTAGTATGTTCACATTCAGGAGTAGATCACTGATCAGATCATTTCTTTGCACACATCGTAGTCGTCAGACCAGACTGAAGCTAAAATTAGACACAAGCCGTTTTTTTTTTTTTTTTTTTTCCTTTGTAAGCCATTGTTGAAGTTTCTCCCCTGGTATTAAACCTCAGAAGCTCTTTCTTGATCATGGGACTGACATATGGAGAGGTCCAAAATAAGGCAGACGGTCTAAACTCATGCAGATCTGATGGTTTACCTCCATTTGAGGTGTGCGGGGCTGTAAATATGCGGATGGTTCCCACCTCCAGAACAACGATTGCCTGTAGGCTGATGAATCACAATGGCACCGAAACATACATCATGTTTCAGTAAACCCTGGAAGTCGGCGGGATTGATTGTTTCAGTATGTGACATATAAAAAGTGTTAAACAAGGCTGCCATCGGTGCAGAGCTGATTATTGGGCCCATTCTGACATCTGTTTTCTGAATCGTGAGGTTGGTAGAGGAAGAAAACTGACAGGTTCCAACTCAATCACAGCACTAACACAGAGAGACAGACAGTAAATAAATACATCTATGGCCAATTCACTCGCTCAATTAACCTGCCAAACACGGCGAGAAGACTGTCTCCGACACGTAACACAATAAGGAACCACAACCGCAATCAAAACTCGGTGCTGAGAACCGCGGCCTGATGTTTCACACTGTGACCAGACTCCCACTCTGACCCTTCACAGTACTGATTTAGACAAAATCTTTTTAATTCACCCCATTTTTTTTGTCTTATTCATCTGAAATTGCTGTTTTCATAAAGCCCAGCGAGCCTCCATAAATATCAGCGCTCATGACACCTCCATGAAGAGGTTTTTAAAACGGAGAACTGCATTTGTGACGCGCTCCGCTGATCAGGACAGAGGACAAAGGTGAATAAAAGAGAAAAGTTCACGGCGGTCCATTTCACTTTGTGCTCACGCTGACATTTGTGACACCAGATAGAAATGTTAAGAGCCAGAGAGCCGTTGTGACTCATATCCTGCGACATAACTTCCGAACCAGTAAATGCAGTACAGTGCATTTGTGGTCATTATTTGTCTACAGAGCCGCATCTAAATGCATAAGACCCTCTGAATAGCGGCAGGGACGTCACTGCTGTGCAGGTTAATTATGACCCGCAGCAGTAACACTATATTTTCGTGTGTTTTTGGTCTCTGTGCTGCATCGAGACTCACACTGATCTTCAATTTAAACCATCAGGCTGTCCATTTGTAAACTTACTGAGACCTGCTTATTAAAATAGACTCGGTCGTCTCGTGCGGTGTGCGGAAATTGACGTGTTTACGCAAATGTAACGCGCTGACGCCGCGATCACACCGGGGTTCATTTACACCAGGCTAATGGTGACAGGTGTGAACACACCCTCAGATATGTAATTAGTTAACGGGCAAGAAAACAGAGTAGCCTGCTGCTTGTATATAGGCAAATGCATAAAAGGGAGTATCGGTCCCCGTTTTTCTGCTGCATCAGGGCCCATTTTTCTTGTGTGTCTGTGTATTATAGGCAATGACAAATTAAAATCTTGTTCTTATTGATTAATCCAGACAAAGAACAAAATCAGTTGCTGTACTCGGGGGGGAAAAAAAGTTGTTTGGAAGAAAGCAGCTTTTCTCTCTGATGCTAATAGAAACTTCAGCAGGAAGGCATTCCTCAGTTTTGTTTGTCACTAAAGACAGAAATCGTCCAAGACACCTCGTTGAAATGCGAGCCGCCGCGGAGCTGTTATTGCCGTCACAGAGAGAGTCCTGAGTTGTGATTATTGCAGGAGGAAAAAAATAAATGAATGAAGAACTGTGCCTGGTGGATACTTGTGCAAAAAATGTGTACGTGCACAAATGAAAACGCCACGTTATCACACTGATCATCTCTTATCATGGGAGTGGATGGAAGGGAGGGATGAGTGAAGCACCGATAGATAGAAAGACGTAAAAATCACACAGGGTATCGCACATTAATGCATTAGGTCGTATTCTTCCCTGGCTGAGGGCAACATTTAAATCATCCACATCAAATCAATTCAAAGTATTAACGGAAATGATCACATGTGTTTGTTCGGGCAGAGTCGATCGTTTACGCTGTGGATGAGTGAAAATATTGAGTGGGGAAGGCGTTTCATGTGCCAAGCCAAACAAAGCCAGGCTGTGAAGGAACAGCAGGCCCACTTGAGAGAGCTCCGAGGCCTCATTTACGCCACAGTGTTTTCAGGAGGAAACTTTGATTGAATCTTTGGGATTTTTCATCTGCTTGCACGACAGCAGTGTTTGAAAACCAACTCCCAAGGTGGAACTTTTCAAAAAAAGCTCCAATTCTGTCTGGGCATGCTCACCCCAGCTGGAAAAAATGTTTGTGTACTCGCCATATTGTTCTGTGCAACAGCACCCACTAGTGGCCCTGCATGAAAACTACAGTTTTCTGTGTTTCTGCCATTTCTTTTTCAAAAAGTTCTGACCTGAAAAGGCACAAACAATGCACTTTCATTTGAAATGTTATGTAAATCGGTCCTGATATTCTCTTGTAAACTTGCCTAACTGTGCAGGAAAAACTCTTCCCATGACACCTCCAGGTACCTGCAGGCAGCAGCAGACATGATGGGGTCATAAAAGAGAAACGTTCATCGTGTTTGATACACAGGCAGCAAAAGTATGTTTCAATCGATCGGTCTTCCGTTCTCAGGTCCCCTTAAATAGAGCTGCTTCTCATCAGGTGAATGATCTCCACCCCGGCCCTACAGGTGAAACAAATCTGCAATCAGCAGCCAGCTCACAGCCTGGCACCGCCCACCTGAAACCAAAACAGAAAAACACCGGACCACAGACCCCACTGTGGCAGAGTATTACAGATTAATCTCAAATGTATGCTTTTGCACTGTGAAAGAAAACCGGAGTAGTTGGAGAAAACCTTTGCACATGATAAAGCTGCCGGTGATGCTCTGTGCGAACCGCCACACCACCACACGCTGCCCCATATATCAACCAGAAAACATATCATGAACTCGAGATGCACATTAACACAGTACTGCTGCTCCTTAATATTCAGTTTTCTGTCCAGGTGCTTTTGCCTTGTTTTGTTTAGCCACTTGTTTTAGGCCCTGTTTAGCTGGATCAGTGGTGCATACGAAGGGAGAAAATAGAATTAATGAGCCTCTGGGTAAATAAATGGATTTTGGCACTCACCTCCCTCCTTTCCTTGCTCCCTCTTTCACCACAGCACTGACAGTTTAATCAGTTCTTCATTTAATGATTTAATCAACCTTTAAAAAGATATTTTTTTTCCCCTCCCAAACACCTTTTCCTGGGTGAGCTTTCACTTGGACCTGATTGTAATAAAATAAAGCACTCGTCGTTCTGCTGAGGGAATCAGGCAAAAATGACTTTGAGCAAGGATACGTTTGAGAGCGCGATGAATAACAGCAACCTAATGAAATTCTTACAAAAACTTTTGTATGGTTACCTGCCCCAGCATTCAGACGTTCACGGGAAACTCCTCTCAAATATATTTTCCGAATTCACGCCAGCTGAAACCATCTCAACTTAGACCTTGAGGACAGCCCCTTTGGAAGTGATGAAAGCCT
Organism: Salarias fasciatus; assembly: GCF_902148845.1. Lineage (NCBI taxonomy): Eukaryota > Metazoa > Chordata > Actinopteri > Blenniiformes > Blenniidae > Salarias > Salarias fasciatus. Next base: position 9,715,600 of record NC_043759.1, read on the forward strand.
GATCATAATCATCCGCATTGCATTCATCCTCAAATTTGACGGAGCTGCAGTTTAATCAGACGTGTAATCACACTCAGACATCATTGTATTTGCTCGGGGGACGAGCACCCCGTGCACCCTCTCCCGCTTTTCGAATAAAAGCACAAAGCATGACTCCTAATGGTGTTTTGCAAAAAGGTAGTTGCCTCTGTGCCTTTTTCGATGGATGAGGGACACTGAAGCCAAAAGTTGATAATAGTCCCTTGCAGAGGCAAAAAGCAATGTCGAAATCCATTCATTTTAACTGCAGAGTGCCTTATCATCCTCTTTCATCTCCAGTCCCTCTTTTTACCTTTGATCTTACATTTCTGACTTACCAATCCCGCTCCGCCGCAGCACTTACACCTGTAGACAAAGGGAGAGGACAGAAAGTGTTAGGCTTTTTGCAGAAAATGGTGCACGCATGCGCACGGGAGCCCCGTGCACAAGTGCTGTACACACACACACACACACATACGGAGCAAGGCACTATCATCTACAGAACATCTGCTTGCCATCAAATGTGGCATCAAAGGCTGCGTGTAACTGGGATTGCATTAGCGTGCTGATGTTTCAGCTTTGATACGCCATAGTGTTACTTGAGGAAACAACACGCCCTCCCGCTGCAGCGCCTCAAAGTCTGCGAGCCTCAGTCCTCCGTGTCCCGACAATAAGAGACTCTTTCTGGCTGTCTGGATAATCAAATGAAGACAGATGATATGCCAGAGCGCCGGCAAGCATCGCCTCTCACAAAACTCCCCCAAGTTAAGACTGTATCCCCGTGTTTAATATCGCTGGCTATTACAGTTAGTCTGGATTTATCCGAAGTGAGGAGGTAAACTTAGGCATGCTTATCAATACTGACACTTGTGCACCAGACATTTTGTTTGTCTCCTCAGTCAAGGAGCTTAAAGGTGTTAGAGAGAGATAAGTGGAGCTGGATTTTTGTTTTCTTCAGGGAATATCACTCAGTGTCTCTTCATGTTCAGCAACATCTGTTACCACTCTCTCCCTGTCGACATTATCTGTGCTTTTTTTTTTTTTTTTTGCTTTTTATAGAATACAGCCAACGTTATCTAAAGTAATTTGGAGGTTTTATAATTTATATGAAATTAGCAATCGATAACTCTGTTGTGCCTTTGAATTGCAGTGTAGACTCATTAGTTTATGATGAGTCTTTATCAGTGGTGTGCACATTTACGTTTCATAAACGCTCATTCATCTTTTATGCCACTCTGTCTAATGTAAATTGCTGGAGACTTTCCCGGCTGACCATGGGTGGAGACACGTCAACAGAAAACGCAGTCCAAAAATCACTCCGACAGGCAGTTTAAATTCACAAATTTACTTCAAAAATACGTTTTAAGATACATTTCCAGAGAATATCTGGAAAAAGTTCATGCATGCACAGGGAAGACCAGGGTGTACTTATCGCAACAAAAGCTTTCTCTTATCACACGAGGTAAAAGCTTTACTGGAAATAAATGTGCGCCGTGTCGTGATCAGCATAACTCTGTGACGGACTGGCGACCTGTCAGCTGGGAACTTGGATAAAACCACGTCGAAGATGAATGAACGAACTGATGAATAGTGGCTCATTTTATAGACTGTATCAATTTAAATGTCAGCATTGACTCGGAGTGAGTAAAATATATCGGGGATGGTTCTTCGATCGGTCGGGATCTTTTCCGTCACATCTCCCAACCCTTCATTTTGTTAAGTGTACTATGAATTTAATGGGACAAACTTGAGAGCCTTTAATTCACACACTGCTGATCTCTGTCATATATTTCCACAGACGCATATTCCATAGTCGTCCGCATTAATGTACGTGACAAAATCAATAGCAAAGCCGGGCCGACTGGTTCTTTAGCTTTAAATGCTTCCATAATTTCTTTACTAAAAATGTGCCGAGTTAAGATGCTCAGTCGGGACGTCACGTCTCCTCTGAGTAGATAGTTTCCACAAACAACTCTGCAGTGAGCTTCCATTACGCAGCCGGGACACTTACAAGGGAACTCGATATCATACTTAATGAAAGTAAGAGTGGTTTGTTCGGGAGATACACTTCTTTGCTCTCTCGCTGAGTAAATCAATGCCATTCTCATATCTGATCCTGTATAATTAAATGCCGAGCTACAGCCAGGATAGCTTGGTTTAGCATAAAGACTCAAAGTAAGTAGAGGCAGCAAGCCTGTCTATGTCCAAAGGGAAGAAAAACCCAGATAAAGCGCACAAATTAGCATACAACATCTGGTGTTGTCAGCTTCATATTTATCACATGGGCATGGGACATAATTATGAGGCTGGTGTTAATCTATCATATAACTTTTGGCAAAAAACATTAACCATCGTATAATAATAAGAACAATAAGTTAATTTGATGCTGAAAGGAAAAAAAGATCCATTTTTGAAGACAATTATGTTTTTATTATTTTCTCAGCTGCTCATGAATGTTCTATTTCATTTCAGATGTTTGTGGTTTCAGCAACTTCATGCACTTAATCCATAGCTGGTGGTTACTGTTTTTTTTTGTTTTTTTTTTGCTGTATCTCCTTCCTTAATGATTTGTTGCAGAGTTGCTGGGTGACTCATTGCGAATGCTAATCACAGACGTGTTTTGCTGAACAGATATAAAGAGGAATGGCGATAAAACCATACCGCACCCACAGACCACATCAAATACCAGCGTGCACTGGGATTTCCCGTGGAGCGGTGCATTGGTAATTGCATGGCTTAGTATGATCTTTATCATGTGTTCGGTTTTACATTTCTATTTCAATATTGACACGAGCATATATGCATGCCGGCTCGTCGGCGGTGGATTGGTTTGCTCCAAGACTGCCAAACGAAGATTACCGCCATGTCTTCACTGAAATGTGTGAACTGTCTATTAGCTGTCATTTTGCCCCGCCACCAATCCACTAACACTCCTGAGTGTGTGCGCGCGTGTGGAGGCAGAGGCATAAACGTTCTTAATGTGTGTGTGGGAGAGGAACAAGTGTGAGAAAATCTTCCCGGCATGCACCGATTGCTGAAAAATTGAGCCTAAAACGCTGAGCATGTGGTCACACTGCAATTAGCGCAGCGAAACGCAGCCCGTTTGAGTTCAATGAGGCTCTCGCAGAGGGCGAACGCTGAGCAACAACTAAAAAAGCAATGTTGCAGTAAATACTGCGATTTTAGTGCTTGTCTTCATGATGGTCAGATAGACTTATAATCCAATTGGTGCTGAGGTAAATATTCACAGTTACTTACTAACTGCAGGCTATTAAAAGTCCATTTCCACAACGGGAACGATGTGCAGTGGAGCCATATGTTGGCGTGGTGCTCGGCACTCTTTGCGAGTCTCTCCGGTGTGAGCGCGGTCCAGCTGGTTGTCTTTCTGCGGGGAGCGGTGAATCCAAACTGCACTCAGGTGTGAGTGTGTTGTTTTTGGGCCGTGATGGACCCGTCCAGGGTGTGCCCGGCCTCTGCCAACGAGCAGAGCGACCCTCGTTTAGATAAAGCAGAAGATTGATGTAAAGTATATCTTAGAATTCAACCGTTTATAATAAAAAAGAATTAATGTATACTTTGTGTAGTGCAAGGTTTATTGAGTTTTCCCACATGTGTTAAACTGTTAAGAAAAAAGTCCATATATTATCTACCTGTTGTGCATTTTTTGTTGCGAGTGGATTCATTTAGAAAAACAGATTGTCTCTTCAAATAACTTCAACACCTCGACTCTTTCAAAGGTGTGCCAAAAACTCCAAAACTTTAACTTCCCTTTCTCACCAGACGTCTCTGAACGGCTATTTGAGGGGTGTTTTTCCAGCTGTATTTCTCATATTTCAATAGGCACTTTTCAACTTCCCACAAACGAATTGCTCTGATGAGGCAGAACAAAATATTCACCAACCCACACCGCAGACTGCTCCTCTCCCCCGAGGTGGGGGCCGCTGTCTGTGGCATCAAGCGCCGGAGCGGCACCCAAAAGCGACAGACAAAAGCAAACATGATGAATGCTCCAAAGAAATGGAGGTCTAATTTTCCCCCAGCATGCACTTTGTTTGCCTAATTAATTTGCTGTGGTTCAGGCACTTTGCCCAAATGCTGTTAGATAGACAGGGGAGAGAAAGAGATGAAGGAAGGCAGAAAGCAAGGCTATCCTGCCGGAAATCCACTATGTGTATTTGAATGTTTGGGTGTGTGTGTGTGTGTGTGTGTGTGTGTGTGTGTGTGTGTGTTTGTGCGCTTTGGCTACTTCCCTGTGTTTCCTTTCTGATCCAGTAACTCACTGCCAATGAAATACATGGATTCTCTGATAATTGTTTTCATTTAGTCTGTTTTGATTAGTTTTATTAAACACACACACACACACACACACACACACACACACACACACACACACACACACACACACACACTCACAAACACACACACACACACACACTCTATGTTGCAGTTAACTGCACTTCCTTATAGATTTATGCTGTTTGTAGTTTGTGTGTTGTTTCTCTGTGGACCCATGTCTTTTAAAGGAACCATAGATAAAATAAAACTGCTGTTCATTTGAAAGAAACAAATGTAAATTGCTTTTCAACTATTATTTAAATAAAATAGGCTTTATTATTATTATCAAGAGAGGGAAAAAAATCAACAGGCTTTTCTTCTTAACATTATTGACTGTGGCACACAATCAATTGTTCAATTACTACTGAGCACATGAAAACAATAAAGACAAAAATGACTGCAGTCCCTGAATTGTGAATGCAGTATTTTTTGCTGAATCACTTGTATTAAAGCTGGCAGTGCCTTCACTGCTGATATCTTGAGTGCTTCACTTCAAATTCTTTATGGTGATTTACAAAGAACAAATGACAAAATTAAAAAAAAAAGTATTAACTTACAAATAGTCATGACCAGCATTCAGAAATGAATGAAAATTGAATGTACTTGCATATTGCTGATGCTTTACAGCGAAGATTAAAACTGGGTCATTATTTGCCACATAATGAAAGACTTCAATGAGGTTTTCAATTCAACTTGAGTATTTCATTTCAGATTTGCTACAGCTTTAGGAGAAAAAAAATAGGTTCAGCACAGACTGAAAATTAATCTAAACTACTTTAATGAGGCATAAGTGCACCCTCATAAAGAATCCATAACATTCTGCTTGGCCAGTTATTGCAGGTAGATTGTGGTTCATAAAGCAGGAATGGATGTGCGGGTCGGAGTGGATGAATTTTCACATTCTGAATCCAAAAGCACGACACACCTGAGTGATCCGGTGCTTTTTATTGACAGGATTGAAAAACATCTGAGTTTATAGTTTTACAAACAGAAATGTCCTGTAACAACTCTTACCACATTCATTTTAATCAGGCATTACGACTCACATCTTGGCTTCAGAAAAGGTGTTTATTCAAGATTGCGTTTACTTTTTTTCGCCAGTTTTTTTTGAAGCAGATTTATTTTATTTGCATAGCAACAGGCCCATATTTCCTGGTCCCTGTCAGTGCAGCCATCGTACAAAATACTGACTTAGAATCTTTCATTGCATTCAGATTTTCCAAGTTTTCCAATTTTCCAGACACCTAGATTGTGCACTCATGCATCCAGAGGGACAAAATGCAAGCATCACACACAGAAGTCTGTGCTCCAACTGTAAATATTCTGAAAGGTAAGAGTGCTAAATGTTTCTCAACTGTGCAGCCACAACTACACATGTGCAGGAAAATATAACTGTAGGTATTTTTAGTGATCCATCCTGCAGTAAAGGCAATGGATCAAATTTACTTTCCTCTCTATTTGAAAGAGAGACAAAAATAATAACCCGAAGAATGTCAAAGAGTAAAAAAATATAATAAAGATGCTTCCAAAGCTCAAACAAAGACTCAAACCAGGTTTTACCTCACTAGGTATCCATTTCCAGTCAACCAGCACCACAGACTGCTGAAAAGAGTAAAATGGAGCGTATTAGTCATGGAGCTCCAGTGAACCTGGTGGTGGTGCAACAGAAACATCCTCCCCGTCACCTGCAGCTGTCCGTCTGCAGCCATGAGTTCGCATTTCACAGGAGATCCAGCTCCACTCAACCAAAGCCACGGAGCGTAAGAACAGGTATTTGTGGTGCCGAGCAGGAAAGAAAGGGCGACCGCTCTGCCCATCACCAGCCAGTCTACCGTCCAGCTGGTTTCAAAGCTGTTCTCTCAAGGTCAAAACGTTACATGGGATTGCAGTGGTTGTGTTGCAAGATGCAAAAAGCCGTGAGGAAGAGTTAAAAAAGAAAAAAAAAAGAAGATTATCAAAGATGATAAATATTAGCAGTAATGACGAATATTTTAAATGAGTGTGCCCAAACATCAAACCAGCAATGGGAGCTTTAATAACGCCGTATGATGAATCCTCTAATCCACCTCTCCTCTCTTTGCTTTCTTCTCTCAACTCCTGCCTCCTTTCCCAGTGAAATGCGCTGGCTATTGATTCTCCCGCAGGGGATGATTAGCCCTAACCTGTGTCAGAGCAGCGAGTCAGGGCAGTGATAATGCCTTCACTCAATGCACAATAACAACTCAGGTGCCCCAGGAGCAGGCGCTAGCCGCTCGGCGCGCGCTAGCATGCTAATTTGCCGAGACTTGTGATAAATGCGTGCTGTCATTCCCCCTGAACAAAGTCAGCCTCTCAGCAGCGCTGCAGTAATGCCAATCCGATAAACTACATCAAACAAATAGGAGGGAACGAGGTTGTTTACGCAGCGCCGCTATGTGCGGAACAGGCTACACTTTACATACATAAAAGTGTGTGTATGTATGTGTGTGTGAAGAAGGAACGTGTGTGCATGCACATATAATTACAAAAACTAGCAACAAACAATGAAACACAACCAATACCCTGCTACATCAACCGTCCCAAATAACCAGATTGCAGACATGCAAATTCAGTTCTCGGTGCCCACAAGAGAGGCCCAAAATATTAGGTTTCAGCCAACCTTCCAAAATGTGCCCAAATGTGAGACTAAACCTGAACAAATGTCTCTCTCTCTCTCTCTCTTTTTTTTGGACTCTTTTCTTTTTAGTCAAGCTCCGGCAGCAGGCTATACTGAATGTGAGGGCTTGACACAAATTCATTGTAATAGTGCAATAAAGACACTAACTACTTGTGTATTAGCCGATCCATCATCATAAGGAGGCAAGTCAACAAGTAAATAAAATGACAAAGACACATTGGGTCATTTAAGTGAAAATGTATTTAAACTTCTCCACACAGACTGAGACAATCACCTCCATGTGAGACGACTATATCGACATATTAGTTATTGAGAGGAATATGTCCATTAAAAAAAAGTAAGAATAAAGTAAATACTGTAGTTAAATTTAATGTGCTGTCAATCTGATTTAAAGAGTTTTCATACTGCACAGCAGAAAGAGAAAAACCTGTGGAGGGAAATTAAATACACTGTAAAAATTCTAATTTACTGGGTGACACGGCTTTGAAGTAGTGATTACTATTAAAAATCTTAAAGTGTATAACAGCGAAACGAGACAAAAACCAGACATTCACATAAGAGAGCAATCACAACGTAAATGTATATGGTTTTAAATGTAAATGTGACTCACAATGGGAGGCACTAAGTGTCATTTATCTTGTCTGATATCTATACCACTGAAAAGAAATTACACTGAATGTACTGAATGACTTGATCATATATCAATGTAAAAAAAATCACCTTCAAGCTATTGTAATTTTACTTTCTGTGGTATTTTCAGTCCATTAGCCTACTTAAAGTGAAATACATCTACTTTTATAGTTTAAAAAAAACAACTACATAGTAGGAGACATGTCTTAAATCTTACATTTATTGATAATATAAACCTACAGACTTCCTTCGTAAAAGGGTCCAGCATGAAATCAAGTGTTCTCAAGCTTAAAGTTGCTTTATTCGGGGTAAAAGTGCTCAGATGCTCTTCCTGCTGCTGCCATGAGTTTATGCATCTACAAAGGACAGACGGCAGAACTCTGAGCTGTCTGACTCTCATAAAGCAGTCTCTTTCACCTCTTCAGAACCACTGACCAGCGTCAGACCATTTCTTACTTTGCCAATATTCACCCCTTCTTTTTTCCAGTTCGGACCAAGTCAGCCAGCACAGGTCAGTTCCTGGTCACGACGAGTCAGACAAAACCCGGGGTCGCGGCACGGGGGAGATGCAAGTCGTGCACAGGCTGGAAAAGGGCAAGGGCCAAAAACAGAAAAGCCCGTTTTATTCAGGAAGGCTGAATTGGACTGGCAACTGAAGCGTGTTCAACTGAACTGCTGCACAGGTCAGAGTGCTGCATTTACCAAACACTTCTCGGGGTTTTTATTGTGCCCTGGACTCATGGAGAAATGCTTTTTGAGTGCTTCAATTTGTTTTTTGTATTCAGATTTTTTATGCCCACTGATTCAGTTTCTTATTAAAGTTTGTAAAAAAAAAAAGAGAAGCAATGCTCTGCACCTCTTTTCCAGTTCTCTGCCTGGATTTCTTGTTTTCCGTTTGCTTGCTTAGGTTAGGTTTGCATGTTCCCCCTGTGCATGCAAGTTTCCTTCTCTTGCAGGGGAAACAGCTGAAGTTTTAGAGATGGATATCACACACAGACCACATCGCTTTTGCCTCTTTGTGTCAAACCTATGTAAACGAGTGTCAGTACCTTCCAGCATCCTCCATGTGAGCGCTGCAAAACCCCAACAGAACACAGGGTTTTCCTATTTATTGAAATTGCACAAATGTACTACATGCAGCGCGATAGAGTTACAATGTAATGGGGGAATGCTGGGTGAGGGTTTCTCTGCAAAGACATGCAGCACAAAAGAGGATCTGCTGGCAGGACCGGCACTCGGCATTAAAATGAGACTGCAAAAGAAGAGAGGGTGGGAAGCCTTTGAGAGGAATTTGTAATGCTCTTGCTCTTACAAAACGCCACAAATACCCACGCAAACTCAAACAGACACTACATGCATGCAGGCTTTATTTGCTCAAGATGAATTCCGCATATCCCCTCAAAGAAGATGACATGTAACCAAAAATACACGTATTTGTCAACCTTTTTCCACTCTGTCTCAGGGATATGTGTACACAGAGTACTTGATACACACACACACACACACACACTCTGTAATCAGTGATCCTCTCCTGGAATGGCTCACAAATCTAAAATAAGACAAAGAGGTGGAGGAGGGGAATAAAAGCAGATTTACAAGGCCTGTTCCAGCACCAGTCAGCAACTTCATTCTCCCCAGCAGTGACACACACACACACACACACACACAAATATGCAGACATAATTCTCACATGTAAAGGAATGTTCTGTGACTCCGTCCTGCTTCCATGTGGCTGATGTGTGTTTAGCGAAGCAGCCGCAGGAGAGTGATGCAGAGAACTGATACCGAGTGATTTTCTAATGCTTAGTCATTATTCAAATGTACAAGCTGCGAGTGAGGGCGCGACGCGGGAACAGCTCGGCGGTGACACCCGCCGCATCGCTGCAACAATTCCATGTCGTGATCCGTGACAAAGTAGTTTGTTGATTTTATTGGCACGATGACCTTTACCACTTCAGTCGGGGTGCAAAACAACAAAATGTATTTTTAATTCACTGCATTGCAGAGACTCCCTCAGAAGGAGGAGACCGGTTTTAATAAAGGACTCCGGTGACGGGTTTCATTAATTCACACGGATGTCTGTATGACTTGAGGAGAGGGTCCTTTTTCTCCAAAGAAATGTCAAACGGTTCTCACAGATTCAGAGAACCAATAAATAAGGAATGCTTTTATTTCGCCCACAATGTTTTCATCTCTGTGACTGAGTGTGAGTTTCTGTTTGATCTGTGTGGTTCTCTGTGATACCGGGATCAGATGGTTGGAGATTTTTTTTTTTTTTTGTCAGTGTCTGAGCTTTACTTTCGTTTCCACTGTTGGGATTACCAGTCCCTTCTGAAATGAAAGATTCAATCACTTTCTTTGAAATGAGTTTGCGCAGCACTTTCTTAAAAAGGTTCCAGACGTGTTCAGGAGACGTTCATGAATAATGAATCAATGTTTACGGTAGTATCGCTGCAGTGCGATATTTATATTGCATGCTCCTGATGTCAAAATAAAAACTCCCCGGAACAAATGTAATCTGATATCCAAACCGCTACCTTTAACAGAGGGCACTGGACGCGCCTGCACACGGAGAGGTCGATACAAAACACGAATCAAACACGCATCCTGCAGGTTAAAACGGCGCTGTTCTGGATAACTACGTTATTTAAGAGTGAAAAGCTGTCATGTTGTATCTGCCGTGCGTACGCCTCGAGAGAAAAGAAGCAATAAGTTCTCCGACAGCCAGTTTAAAGGCAGAGATTTTACAAGATTCTGAGACGATTGTGAGGAGACACGCAGCTCTGAAGCATTAACCAAGTGGGTGGGTTCTCCTGTAGCTCTCCTCTGTTTTCGTTGTTTTTTTTTTTTTAATTCTCATTTTAAGTTTCCGTTCATAGAGATCTAATCTTGTTACGGTGGCGGAGGCCAGCTGTCAAAAATCATGCTTGGATATGATAATTACTGCAGGCTCGCACTGAGAGTGTACACGGCGAAGACAAGGCTTTAATCCTCGTGAGAAACGGTCCAAGATCTGGAATTATCCCGGGGGAGTCCATAAAGACAACAAAGATGTCAGGAAGGAAAATCTAATGAAAAGTGTCTCCATTTCAAAACAGCTCGGTACCAGGATGGATTCTGAGGAACAAAGATAAAATGTCGAGAACTGCATCTCATCGTGGCTTCAGCTAAAGTTTAGTAAGTTGGAGTGTGAGTGAAAAATTAACACAAGTCGTCTTATCGTGCATCATTAAGAGCTAACACGAAAAAGGTAATTACTTTTTTTTTTTTTATCCTCGCAAATGCAACCAAATGAATGAAAAGCTGAGGCGTTTCAGAAGGAAAATAAAATGTTGACCAGCCAGCTGACAGGCAGACAGACCCTGGAGCGCTCTCTGAGCGGAAGCAACACAAACATTGCCCTGCTTTGCATCAGGATCATGACTGGCACTCAGCGTGGATCACATCACCTTCGAACGCCAGTAGATCTTTACTCTGCTTTGGCTTGGCAGCACTCGGGATTGAAATTCTGCCAAGTTCACAGCTATTTAGTTCAGAGTATTATTTAGTTGAGAGTAAATATAGCTCGGATCCTCTCCTCTCCCAGTGGCTCTCTATCTCTGGCTGCTGCCGTGTCTTTTCTCCCCCTCTCTCCAGCTGATTTGGCCTGCAGTTGTTGCAGGCCTGCGAGAGCGAACAGACCCTCGCCTCGTCAATAAAGCAATCATTAGTCGCATATTGAGAGTATGCTTGTGTACCGACAGCGCATCGGATGGGTGAATGGAGGAGAGGTGGACGCCAGTGCTGAGATTTGATATTTTGATGCATGTTGGTTGAATCCGTCTCAGGCAATTTGGGAAACACTCATGCTGTGATTATTTACACTTACAGAAGCTGCTGCGTCTCACTTGAAACTCACAATACTGGTATGTGCTCATATATATTCCCAACTCAAACCCATCTCTGTTATTTATTTGTATTTTTTTTTTTTTTTTTTACAAAACAGGGACAAAGAAGGATCAGATGTTTATGCACAAGCCATTTTTCCTTTTTATTAGTCGCCTCGTGAAGCTGTCTGTTCTGCTTTTCTCCAGAGCTGTGAGTTCCCGGGGTGGTCAGCGCTTAACGGGGACTTTGCAGTGTTTGAAATGCAGTCAGTCTCTCTTCTCTGTGGTTTCCCTGGCCCTCAAACAACGGACTTCACAGCTTACAGAAAGATATTTCAAGCACGACTTCCCTGAAGGTCCTCTTTGTTTGCTAAACATTTGTGTGGAGGCGTTATTGTTCAGCATTCAGAGAGTGTCTAGAAAAAGTCTTGTGGATTATATCTTTTAGAGAAATTGAATTAGTAAGCAAATTCAGCGCAAAGAACACAATCGCTTTCAATCTAGAGTTTCTCTTTTGCTCGGGTTTTAATTAAAACCTTAAACCAGAAGCATCAAACATGCAGGCAGGCCATGAAGGTTCAGTCCAGCCTGTGGGATGACCTGGAAAAGTGTGAAAATAACAGAATAAAGTGGTCCAGGATGCAGTTTGACACTGGTCCTCGTGGTGAGAGGTCACCCTTCAGTCCCGGCTGGGATGAACTGTCGATGAATCTGCATGTACAGATTTACAGGCACCGTCTGAAAACATGCAGCTGACGTCATTTCTGACTTGACAGTGTTTAGAAGGGAAGTCCAACACACACAGAAGAACTTAAAGGATAAGTTCGGCTTGTGCAGAAGTTTTCACGTTGTTTATAGAACGAAGTAGAACAATATACTCACCCAGAAGGGTTTTTTGATCCGATAAGTGGTTCGGGAGAAATTTAGATCCAAAGTCGAGCTGCCGACATCCGTATACTGTTAGCCAATGGGGCATGTGTGGCGCCGGCTCCCAAAACGGCTTTAATCATCCAAAAACTCATTAGTTTCACCAATATTTCCTCATGGTCCGCTCACGCCTTTCCTCCACGACAGCCTGGTGTCGCAAAATACATGCTGTTGCGGTTTTACAGATCTCTGAAGTGAATACAGTGATTAGGATGGAAACTGAAGTACATTCACCAAGAGACACAGTAGGTGGCGCTGCGCACCTAAGTTGTTGGTTGCGACCCACTCCAAAGAAGAAGAAGATGTTTGCAGTTCAGAGATCTTCTTCTTCTTCTTTGGAGCGGCTCTGCGGCTCAACTTTGGATCTAAATTTCTCCCGAACCACTTATCGGATCAGAAAACCCTTCTGGGTGAGTATATTGTTCTACCTCGTTCTAAACAACGTGAAAACTGTTTAAACCAAACTTATCCTTTAAAGTGCTGGAATTTCTTCAGAGCATCATTTTAGAAAAGTTAAATGTATAAGTTTTATAATGTAACACTGACAAGAAACATTTCTTTCTTGGTTGAAGGTCAGTGTAAAACTGTGCACAGTAAAATACCGCTAATAAGAAAGGAAGTATTTCCTGTAGGAGAAGTTTGAGGAGAACACAGAGAGGAAGTGTGTTCTTCTGAAGGTCGAACCAGTAAAGTAAGATCATTACAGTTTAATGGAAGGTAAATGGACGTGTGGGCTGAACATGTATGAGAGAAACCTGAGGCAGAGGCACAAAACTGCAAGATTAGAAAGCCAAGAACAGAACGTGGTCAAAACGAGAGCCGGGGTGACAAAAACAAAGGCTGGAACAAAAGCGCCTGCGAGACGAGCTGGCGAGAAACAACAAAGAGCGCGTCACATTTTAAATGGGGGGAGTGAGGATTTAACCAGACACAGGTGACAACAATGAAGGAGGACGGAGCTGGAACAGTGGAGGGGACGTCAGGACACCTGGAGGGAGAAGAAACAAAGGCGAGCAGAACAGAGGAGGAAACACGGAAAGCAGGAAGGTGAGTCATGAAAACCTGCTTCATCCTCGCTGTCGGTTTTACTTGAGCTGAACTGGAGGGATGATTTAAAATCAGCGGCGTATTTAGTCACATTGTTTTCAAAGCAGCTGCTTGTGTAAAGTCATGTTTACATGTGTTGATCTCTTGCTGATTGGAAATAATTGAGTTGCCTTCATTTCACTTGTATGCTGATGAGTAACCGTCAGACACACTTTCAAATATATGTTACTGTCCTGCAGAATAATAATGTGCCTCACATGCAATGGAATGCTTAAACGATCGAAGCATTTGTTGATGGACGCTCAGATTTTGAGAGTGAAATGATGGCTGAAAATAATTAACTCAAGTACCCCCCCAAAAAAAACATGCACTTGAGAAATCAAAAAACGGTTTCATTCTGTTGTCAGATATGTTTTATACGTAGATAATTCCTTCAAATTCCCAGTTATTTCAATAACATCTCGTGATATCTCATTGAACACATGCAGTCACAGCAATAACCTCATTCGAGGTTTGCTCCAACATGAAATTCTTCTTTTCTTTTCAGTCCAGAGGAGAGTTTTTGTTGCCTTCCACTCCATGTAAAAGAACGATATAAATCAGATATACATACATGAACACATTTTGGGAAATAAGTCTTGGTTTCATAATCAGATAACATGGTGTCTGAAGAAGCATGTCACACTGTCCTGTTTATAAGATCACTTGATTTAGGGCTCATTGTGCGAAACAAAAAGAAAAAGGTGCGCTATAAGCTGCAGTGGTCCGCCGGCCGTTGCTGCCTGATGACGGTGCCTCCTTTAGCTAATCACCGTTATTATTTGCTGCGGCATTGCTACGCTGTACTTGAAGTTAGAAGTGGGAACTAATGGTGATTTAGATTATAGTCTGCATTTGAGGAACCCAGTAATTATAAGAAGAAAAAAAAAAACATACCGTTTGATACGAGCTGATCATCAACGGACTATAATCTAAAGCATTATTAACGACGTCTCAGTGAATGACTCATTACTTCCCAACAGCGAGGCGACAGAAAGTAAAACTCTTATTCCTGTGTGGCAAAGTGACCTTTGGTGAGACATTAAACCCAGTGGAGCTTCTGATGGAGTCCAGCAGCTCACATGAGGGCTTTGTTGCCCTTAAACAAAGCACATTTTAGTTCAGGAGCCACAAACAGCCAGATTTCATCTCGAGTGGGTAAAAGAATGTCATAATAACCTTTAAATTTAAACTTTTACAGTTTTCCTTGATGGAAATGTTGATTTTCTCTCAAACCAGGCTTCCATCTTTATTTAAAAATGATCCCCTAAAGATAAATTACTGGCTTGCTTTAAGGTGCTGGCTGATTTTTATATTTTTGAGACAAATATACCAAAGGGAGCTTCAAAGCCTCCAAACTAGCAGGACTACACAGCTGATGGGAACTGCTGAGCTGCGGGATATCCGTGGATTTATAACTACGACCGACACCTTTCACATTATTTGATCTGTTGCTAATATAAAATTATTGATTGGGGAAGATTGAAAGCTCCTTCTAGGGCTTTGGGGAGAACAAGTTTAATCATGCAGTGTAGTGAAATGTACACTACAAATCAAGTCAGCCGGCTCTGATGCATATACTGTGTCCAAGTGTCCAAAGTGATAAACGCTGAGCCTCTGTTAAGATACTCTGCAGTAAAGCATGTAGCTGTCACCGCGGCTGCCTTAACAAGTGTCCGAGGGTGTTTAACCTTGTTCGGGTCGCATATTGTAACAAATTGGACTTATTCATCCAAGTAGGTGAACCAGCCTCAGAAGAAAAGTTCAAATGACTGGAATGTATTCTCAGTGAACACAGTCCCCTTGAAAAGATCTTTTCCTCTTCTCGGAGCATCTGGCGTGTTAAGAAAATTAATGCAGCATCTCAGACTGATGAATCCCCGGCTCACTTATTGTGTCTTTGATAGAATTTCTATTTCGTTGCTCGACATCCCTCCCTCAAAAGTAAACTATGTGCTTCAGACGACTCAAGGTGTGTGTGTGTGTGTGTCTGTAAATTGTGTTGCTGTGATTGAACAATAGCATGCCCGAGCCAATGATATGTGTCCAATATCCGTTGTTTGGACTCGTGGAATTTCTCCCGATCGCCTCCTTTTCATGTCCCATTTAACGCGGATCCCATTTTCGGTCTTGAGCACAGCCGTCTCCAACACGTGAAAAATGTTTTCCTCTCAAACTAAAAACGCCACACTTCTCTGTGGACGGAACGGAACGTTGCCTCAGGACGACGTGAACGCACCCAGCGCTCGGCAGCGATCCTGACGGAGGACGCACACTCGACGTCTTCATTTATTAACTTTATGATTCATGCGATCTGTTCTGCTGCGTGAGCAGGGAAAGCCGGGCAACATCTGCTCGTTTCTGGATTCACTGGCAAACACAAAGCGTCCCCAGCCTGCAGGCCTGCTGCATGCGCATTGTCTATTGTCATGGAGACCATGAATCATGCATGCAGCTTGTAGGAACATCGTATGAAATTGTAAAATCAGTGATGTTTTTTTGACCCATTTTCAATGCGATTTCTAAAATCTATAAAAAGCCTTTGTTGCCGCTTTGAGCACATTCCTTCACCAATATTTCACTGAGATTCGCCCGTGACACCAGCAGCAGACTCGCTTAATACGTCGTGGCATCCCAGAAACAGTCCTCTTCTCAGTAATCGCGCACGCCGCCAACACTTTGACTTGCAGCCTTTTTTTTTTTTACACAAAACTCAATAATTTCTAAAGTCACAATTGGTCTCGACAACAGGCTAATTGGATGGCTGACCCCGCTGATTGAAAAAGCGCACTCAGCGCTTTGAAAGGCAAATTCTATCAGGAAATACAAAGCTTAACTAAAAGCCGTCAGCTGTCAATAATTCACAAATGGGCGATGAATTAAAGGGAAAACTTGGTAAAGCTTTGCTCCACCAGCGAGTCCCCAGAACAGAGCCGGTGCTCCGTGCCATTGATTAGGAATTCAATTCAACCCAGCTGAATGGCCACACAGAATTTTTTTTTTTGTGTGTGTGTGTTTCTTTTGATTTTGATTTAGTCAGGTTAATTGTTAGTGGCGCAGAGCAGAAATCCTATCTGGAACGAGTTTCGCCATGTTTTGAAAAATCCACAGCGAACGTTCACTCTAAGAACGATGGTTAACCACATGTAATGAGAAGAGCTGATTGTCGTTGTGGACAATAGCGTAACGTTCTGATGCTCTTTTATTGACTTTTAATTAACCATTCCCTCAGTTAACACGCTTTCGGCAGAACAATAGCAAATATTTGAGTATTAATCAGTTTATTTTCTTCCATTTTCTCCCCTGGCTCTCAAAAAAAAAAACAAAAAAGGAGGCCTATTTCTTTTTCCAACAGCCCCAACTCACCATGGCATCCTCGCCTTTTGTTGCTCCTGCAGAATTGCTTTCATAGTTTTTCCTCCTTCGTGCTGCCGTGAGCTCCAGAAAATGCTCAGCGTGCTGCACCTCCGACCGCAACAAGGAGAAGTCGGCCTCCAAGGCGGCGTTCACCGTGTCCTCCTGGATTAATGGCTTTTTGCCTCATGTGTCGCTCTTTTCTGCCATCTGCTCAACCAAACGCTGAGCTCTCATTAAAGTTTTTCAGCAAAAGAAACGCACATAAAGGGCTTTAAATTAGATAATCTGACACTAACAGTATAATAAAGACTACTTTTTAATTAGTATCTAGCTAGAATTTACAACAGCTGTCACCTCAATTAGTGCCTGATAAATATGCTGTATTTTAGAGACTTACTAAATATGGCAAACTCACCAAGAAAATGTGACTGAGACAAATCTTGAGAGAATTGCATCTGTGCATTTGTCTTCCCGTCCCGCCCGACACCTGTTCTTTAAAGTATTGATTGTCCCATCTGGAAGAATAACAGGATTTCATACTTCTCGGTTGACGGCGCCGTCACAGCTGTGTGCTCCACATAGTTAAAATGTTTAAATTAGATCCTCTAAAAATTGCATTTATTGCAGTTAGCCACATCACTCATCCTGTTTTGAAGAACATCCACTCAGGATGGCCTTCAGCCAGCGCCGCAGACATCACAAATCCCCCTTTAATGCGGGAATATACAGTGGCTTTCACAGCACATTATAGACGTGGATGTAATTAATATAATTATGCATGGCCACATATCCGCACAGAAGAGATCAGTGCTTTAAGCATCTCATTTGTCTCAGGCACTTGATTTATTGTTGTTCAAGATGAATTACTATTATACACACAGCTGATTTCTTAGTCAGTGTTAATGCTAGAAAATGTTGTTGAAGTTTGCTCATATAGAGAAAAAAAATGGATTTCTGTGAGTTTTGGGTATTGTTTACTCGACTGAATGACAGCGCTTGTTGTATTTTGGGTGCTTGGAGTGACTGAAAAGGCAACTTTTTGAAAATGCTTCAATTCCGTCTCCATGGAAATGGCAGGAAAAGCAACATTTCTGAAATGCTGTCTTGTCCACTAGTGGCCCAACATGAGAACTACACCGTTTTCAGCTTTTCTGCCATTTTTCAAAAAAATGTTTTGAATGTTTTCAACATGGTACTTCTCTACACAAACACATTTAGATTGCATTTACCAATATTCTCATTTCATTGAACACTCGACAAGCCTTCGCTCCGCCAATCTAACTCGGCTCCAGATCACCGTCCTGCCGATCTCTTGTTTTCATTCCCATCTTTCTCGTCCTCTGCAGAGTTTCCTGACTCCATCCAGTGCTCTGTAGCTGCATCCGTCCATCGATATTCCACTGTCTGACTTTGGCAACATGTCTTTCTCTGCAATTTGAGTCCTTCTCAATTGTGTCGGCTTTCGATTTGAAACTGCAACATTGTTTTTGTTTTTTTTGCTCGCCTGTTGAAAACCGTCTCCACTAATATGTACTCAGTATGGGATCCACTCTCGTCTAAGCAAGGTTATAACCATTCCACTTCTCCAGTGTGATATTTTCTCCATATATGCACAGTTTGGAGGTATAGCTTAATTGCAATCGTTCCCAATCTACATGACCATCAAATCAGTGTGATGGCTTATTGGTTTCTTCTGGTGTCCTGGAGGAACATTTGGGAGAGCATTCTGAACCCTGTACTCTGGTGTAATAAAGCTTATGTGATTTCCAAACACATCTTCGGAGTGCATTTTATCATGTTTTCGACTTGAAAAGCCTCTTGGAAATGTTATCTGGAATCACACTGAATACATTAGCTGCGTCCAAAAGCGCTTTCCCCCCACTGGGCTCTCCTAATTTGATGCAAAATTATACCAGTGTACTGCGAGAAGCAAGAAGACATCACAAGTTGGATTTTTGTGTCAATTAATGTATTTCTTCTGACAGCCTCTGCAAAAGCGTCCCAAATGATTCCCTCTCTTTTCAGTGCGAAGCCAAAACTTTGAAATCATACCAGTCAACTGCTTCTATTACTTTGCGCTGTTACCTTTAAGAGCGGCTCTCCGAGGAGTAAATAACGTCTCGGTGATGAAAGGTCTCATGACCTGAACAGCGCAGTGTTTCATTTTTCATTTTCTGTATTGTAAATATGTCAGAGTTGAAAAATGTCCGGGCCGTTTATTGAATTTAAACAACACATTTAATACAGAAATGCCGTAAATGAGTCTGACATTCAGAAACGCTCGCTACTGAAAAATGTTTTGTTCGTGTGTGTTTTTTCTGATAATAGACACTGAAAGGACGAACACGCTTTGAATGTTAAAGAAATTTTCGATTTTTTTTTTCAACAAGGAGGTCTAACATGGTCACAGTGTCAGAATTTCTGTTCCTGACAGAAATAGAATCGTGTCTGAAAATACGAATGCCTCTCCAAGGTCTTTGACTTCTGTGAGTGTGTGTGTGTGTCAGCAGTTTTTGCAGCCCGAGCGCAGAGCAGCAGGTGATTTCCAACACCTGGCGCCGGCCGATGCCAGAGGGCAGCCACCCTGCTGGCCATCCATGTGCTCTGCACAAACATCCTCAACCGGCAGCTCGCACACACACACACACACACACACACACGTACCTTGGTTCACACTGGGCAGGGCCAAGTCGTATATGAACAATTGCTGAAGCTGCCAGACAGACTGGGGTTACGTTGGATCTACAGCAGCTGTCAGACTGACAGCTACCTCCAGCAGAGAGCTCACCGACACTGTTGCATGAGGGAGCGCTGTTGCATCCGCACTCCGTGGCCTGTTTTTCCTCAGTCACACAAGCTGCTCACAACTTTTCTGACTTTTTTTCTCTCTGCACTGTTTCTTCTCAGCAGAAAGACTCGGCTGAAAGTGGCGGTGACTTTCCCGGTGCTGTCTCTCCCTGCCTCATGTGTCTCTGGCTGTGGGGCTGCAGGTTGGTGATCTGTGGCTTCGACACCCATCAAGTCTGCGGCGTGTGGATTAGCTCGCTGTCTCATGTCAGCTTGTGGATTGTTTGCTGCTCCCCAGTCTATCCTTTTCTCTCTTACTATCCTCCAACCCCAAATCCATCACCTCTGAGCCTGAATCTACTTCTCCCTGGAGTTGTTCCCTTTCCCCTGTATCCTGTTTGTTCTTGTAGCATCGCTGAGTTTTTCCTAACATGTAAAAATAAGTAGATATGGTGTGAAACTGAAGTGAATTTAGATTATTGAATGTCTGTGTTCTCACATTTCTAGCGTCTTGTTTTCTGTGCATGAGTGTGGTATTCATTGCAAAAACAAACAGCACCCACTAGTGGTCCTACGGGAAAACTAGCTTTCTGCCATTTTCGAGGAAACGGATATCATTTTACAAATGTTGCCATGTAAATTTGAAACTTTTATGAAACAAAAATGCAAAAAAAGATGCCTTTTTAAGTGTATGCACGGTTATATTTCATTTCAATGTTATGACGACACACAGCAGCTTAAATCACTATCAAGAAAAACCAGTAATAATAACGAGGAGCCTAGATATTTTAGGATATTCCGGAAAAATGTTCATGATGAGTGGAAATAATCCCCCAACAAGCCCCAGTGGTTGTCCAGTCACCTACATTATAGGATGATTTTTCCTTTATCGTTTCCTTTTTCTTAAATAATTTCCCTCTGGAATTAATAAAGAATATCTTTTGTCTTATATCTCTATATATTAAATTAGAATAAGATCAAATGGGCCACTAACACCTCTGAATATTGTATCCACCCTTTTTTTCTGTATCTCAATCATCTTTTCTCTCGTCTTTGTTCTTCTCTGTCTGCGAGCCGCCGGGGTCGACAGGCCAAATCGTCCCTCAGGGGCCTTTCACACTTCTGTCAATCTAGATATTAAAAACACAGATGATGGAGATATGCTAGAGGGTAGAACAACTTTATTCTTCCTGTTTTGTTTTTTTTTCTTGGCTCATTCTGTCAGCCTCTGATGAACGAGCAGAAGCCTAACGAAAACAGGAGAATTTTAGAGGAGCATAAACAAACAGCCAGAAGTGAACAATTTTCTCTACTGATGTTTACTGGAAGATAGTGACAGTTAAGATTACAAGGAGAGATTTCTGAAATAAAGTTAAATTTGTGCTACAAGTAAAGACCTCAGCAGCATTAATGTGACTCAGGATGTCTTTTATTTGCTGCTTGGAAAACTGAATATTTTAATTTAAAATTGAAATTAGGGTTGGTTTGGTTAAAGCCTGTAGTAATGTAAGTGCATACTTTTCATTTCCTTGATGACTTTGTGAGAGGAAAAAACCTAATTTGGTCACACTACAAGACTGATCTACGAAAAGTTTCCACAAATGCAAGCAGGCTTCAGCGGAGAAGCTGCTGGTAATGTGGTGAGAGGCATCTCCTCAGCCGGCTTTCCACAGCTTTCATTTTAATAAGAACTTATGAAAAGATGTGCTTGTTATGTTTATCCACCTGATTTTCTACAACTAAACTATATTTTATATATTTATGAGATATCCAGCAGGGGTACAGCACACAGCTCTTGTTTTTCTTAATTCTAATTTGTCAGAAACATTTCAAAAGGAGAGAAAGAGTCAGCTTTTGACAAATCAACTGATGTCGTCTGACAAAAGGCCAGAGTCCTCCATCACAGTCTCCAGACACCCCTCAGTGTAAGACAGCAGTTTTTGAGGTTGCGGTGGAATTTCTCAATGTCCGAGCAAGGCATCGATCCGTCCGACTTGGCAGAAAGTCATTCTCAACCCTGACTTCACTTAGCGAGTCCTCTCAGGTCAGGCCCATTCCCCAAATGCTAAACCTCAAATTCAGAGTTATCAGCCGTTCTGTTTGGATGATTCAGCAGGACGCTGATCTGAAGGAACACACAGTGTCTTGCATATGGCGTATCCAGCTGCAAGTTTCACGCCGAAGCTAACTGCAATATTCGTTTGTGCATCCAGATCAGTGGAACCGAGACCACCACGCTGCTCCAGCGAACCCCGTAAAGAGAGCCGAAGCGAGGACGATGATTTAACAGGAAGCGGTGTATGCGCGCGACCGCGAGTGTGTGTTTCAGTGCTTTAAGCCTCATGGCTGGCGCTCTAATCCGAGCACTGCTTCCCTCAGCTTTTCTCATGGACCACGGACAGAGCGGGAATGGGTGATGAGCTTACAATGCTGAAGCCACAGGAAACATTCTTAATCTAGCAAAAAAGTGTCGGTGTGGAACCTCCTCCGATTGACAATACTGCTCCAAAATGTGATTTTGTTCTGCAGTTTTTTGAGATTGAAGCTTTTGTCTGGCTGGATAGCAGAGAAGGGCTTTCGTTTTAAAAAAAAACAAAGTTGAATTCTGTATTGTTTTGTGAACTGATACATCTATTTGAAATGCAGTGTGGGTGTGTGAGCGTGTGTGTGTGTGTGTGTGAAGGAGAAACAACCAATGGTGAGAGACAGAGATAGGGGAAGTGAGAGGCTGCAGTGGTGCGTGGCAGGCGGGTTATTACAATAATGAGGATGGATGTGTTTATCATGAGTTGTGTATCCCGTTCCCGTCCTAACCCCCTCCCTCTCTCCCGCCCTCCATCCTTCTTTCCTCCTCTGGTTCACTTCAGTGGCTCCGTCTGCGTCCCACATCTGGCGAACCGGGACCTCATCTCGACGCTCCCGCCTCGATGTTCCCCGCTCGTCTCCGGAGGAGGCGATTGGAGGTGTGTGCATGTGTCACCCTCCTCCTCCTCCCCCGCCCCCCTACCCCCCACCCAACCTGAAGCCGCCCCTCCACCTTTGTGGGCAAGACCAATTGTGGTTTTGGGAGAGGCAGAGGGTTAATGGGCTGTGGAATTTGGGCTTGAGAAAAAGAGCCACTCCACGACTCGGTGCTCTCTCTGACAGGGCCCCTGGCGATAACCCTCCATCTCCAATCCGTCTCCGCTCTCAGGCTCCCTTCTATTTTCCTGTTGTTTTTTAGCCTCCCTTGTCTAAGAGGCCGAGGCGAGAGAAATCCAATTTTCAGGGCACCTTCTTTCACGCATCCTTGTGCACATCCATCCATCTGTCCGTCCGCTCCCGGGGCCCAGACCACTAAACTTCCGCCACAGGTCGCTGCATCCGTTGAGGATTGGAACATCTGAGTGACAATAACAGACCTGGAAATAGCCCCCTGTAAATGACGGAGCTTGTTAAAAGGTGCCAGACTCTCATCTGAGAATATTAAAATTTGACATCTTGGGGGGGGGAAAAAAAGAAAAAGAAAGAGAAAGTTAATCTAAAAAGTTCCCAAGCACTGGGCAACTGTTTCTGACAAAAGTATCAAACAGCCAGATTTGCTTTCATTTCTCGAGATCAAAAGAGTCAATCCGAGCAGCAGCTGACGCAGAATTACTTTAACTTTGCCGTTGATGTGCCTCACAGATTTAATGATGGCTTGGTTGTTTTGAAAAGGGCTGTTGAACCAAATTGAATGGAGCACTGCAGGGCCGACTGGCTGCTCTGCAAAAGCAGGAGGAATCTGGAAAGGGAAGCATCCTCTAATCCGCTGCGTCACATGCTATCACTTCAACGCCCTTAATTAAATCATGGAGTCCGACTGAATGGAGTGACACTAAATCAAAGTGATCATAGGGTCAACAGATCAATACTGTGCGAATCCTCTTTGCAAACATCCTGCCACTCACAATCTCCCCGTCTCCCTTACACACACACACACACACACACATACACAGATTTTTTTTTCTAACCTCTTTGAAACTCCTTGGTATTTTACATTAACTCTTATCTTTGCACCAACTTGGTCTTTCTATCGAGATGCATGTTACTAAAACTTAAGCACCGATGACACCAAGAGCTGAAATCAACATGGCTGTTCGTCACTTTTCACTTAAATTTTTAATCCTACGTGCCTCATGGTTGTTATTATTTCGATGAGAGTGTAATAGGGGTGTGTGTACGTGTGTGTTTTCTGTGCTATTTTCTCAGTCAAGGCCTCCTCATTTCTGGAAAACGAGTGCGATCACCCAAAGCGGGCACTGAAGTGCTAATCAGTGTCTGTGTGATTGGCTTTGGGTAATCGTTACAGAAAATTACTGTGCTTCTTTTTTTTTTTTTTTTTCCCCCCCCATTTTTGATGAGTCAAGAATTGAAATGCCCTTGAATTAGTTGCTTGAGATATTATTGCCAGCGGTTCATGTTTGTGTGCGGCACAAAAAAAAAAAAAAAAAAGTTAATTTGGGCCCAATGTTTTAACTTATTTGCCGTCCTTTTAATTATGCTTCTGAAACAAGTGGATAATCTCCCAATGAGATGAGATGACACAGCTCCTCTCGCAACACTTACTTTGAGTTTTCCTTTGACTGACTTTCAAGGGGCTAAAGTTCCTTGTAATCAAAGGAAGTGCTCATACATATTTTAAGATAATATCACTTGAAGACATTTTTGAAAAGGTTTTAAAAAACGCTGAATGGCGTAATAAGCCACTTCTCAATGTGCTTGTCAAGTCTGAAGAATAACACCAATCAATACTCGTTTCTGTGAGATGTCTGAATATATTAGTGGGGAAATTGGCCCAGGTGTGTTTATAGTTTCTCTGTATGTGCAACTGAAAATACAAATCCTGAGTAAGTAATACCAGAAATATTACACGTGATGTCTATTATATTTAGGCATTAGACAAATCAAAACAAAGCTATGCGACACTCAGATACACAAAAAATTAAAGAAATATCTAAATATATGCTTTGACTATTTGTTCCAAATGAAGTTCTAATCCATTCTTCACACGGACAAGAGTAGAAATGAGTTGTGAAGTTCCTTCAGATATCTTATATTTTACTCAATCACAAGATTAAAACCACCAAATTAAATGGACTTTAATTATATGTTGTGTTTTAAATGTCTTCATACAATCTGCATGATTTGGTACTTTTGTCCACACTATCTCACACACGCACACACACACACACACACACACACACACACACACACACACACACAGTGAGGGACCTCGTGCTCACCCCAATGTGATCAACCAAGACTTGGAAGGGTGGAAAGGTAGCAGGATGAACTTCAGAGTTTCTTCAACAATGTTGAAATGTATTTGCATTCGTGAGTTTCCAAAAAAATAACAAAAAAACCCACGTTCCTCAGCGTCACATCAGGCTGGCAAAATCAGACTTTCTCTTTCTGTCCGTGCTTCCTCCCGGCCTCTGGCCTCTCCCCCTATATAAGTCCAGCTCAAACCTAATTATCCAATCAGGACAGGCTTTGGTTGAACCAAACACAAGGGGTGTTTGAGACACTATAAATTGATTTACAAAACCTAAGAAAAATCATTTGGCTGTAAATAAAGACGGATAATAGTTCAAATTTAAACACAGACAAAGAAATATACAAACAGTTCCCCCTCCATGAAGTGAAATACCGCCTCCATCACTGCTCCACAGCTGACAGGAAACAGGAGGCCTCATGTCCCTTGATGATGATGATGACGATGATAATGACAAATTGATGCTCAACAGGACAATAACTAAAGATCTTTAGTCTTGTTATGTCAGTTAATGCCTAATTTCTGCATTCAGGTGGCAGGCCCTTCTGTTGTAAACTCAACACTTTAGATTAATTCTGAAGGGTTTTCCTGAGAAAAAATAAAAACTTGGCTCTTGACTCGCAGACTTGTTCAGACTTTTTTTTCCCCCCTTTTAATAAAACAAAGCAATTTTGGTTCCTTCTAATAAAGCCGTGCATTCTCATGCGGCTACTGCGCAAATCAACCAGTCAAATTTACTTTTTGTCATCTCGGGGTGAAAAACTGATTGAATTCCACACCGAAGCAAATCGAGGCCGGTTATTCTGAGACGCATCCAACAACCGCCGCCGCGCGATGCGCGACAAGATTATGTTTGATGAGAATAACCGAATCATCTCAAATTAAAATATGACTTTCTTGAATTTGTTTTGTGGTAATACTCTGAGATTCCCTCCGGCGTCCCTTGAGTAATCAAAGCGGTAAAGAAAGTGGGACTGAGAGTAAATGGCTTGTGTGTGAGTGAAGGTAAGCCGGCTTTGCCTGTAGCTACCGGGTGCCGTCTTTCAGAGTCTTCTGCTGTCATGCCACGGCGAACAATGTAATCTTCCCCCTGGACTCTTTAAGTCATTGTGATATTTGAGTGTCATGGCTGACAGAGGAGGTTGCCCCCCTCAGGCCGACGACAACTGATGTGAGATAAACAAGCCAGCAGTCAGCGGCACACATGGGGAAGTGGGTACATCCACCCGCCGCAGAAACTTCGGCGGCAATGCTACTAATCACTTGTCAAGCATCATGAAAGTTTGTTCAAGGATTTCCACTGTGCTCCCCGGAGTTTATTGATAGTGAAGAAGAAGAAAAGCCACTGACAACTTGACAGAAGTCTAAAAAAGCTGCTAGGAATTGGTTTCGGGCTGTGATGTGACAGCTGTCATCAGTGATACGTAGATGCAGGCTGAGCCTTTGTAGGTTAAAAACCGAGGAGTAGACCAGACTGCAAGTTTTAGGTCTTCACTAAATGTTGACATGGAGACACTCTGGGTCGTGGAGTCGGTTGTAATCCATGAATGATGAAAGAATAAATGAAGGAAGTCAGCCAGCAAGCCTTTCAGCAATGAAAAAAAGTTTTTGCATCAAAGACTTTGGCATTTTAAAGATCTGGGGTCACAGACTGAAACAAAATGTCTTAGCTTGCGTTTTATGGAGACTTTAGCCTTAAAATAGTGGCTTTATCCTCAAAAGAACTTTAGCTTGACGTAGAAATGAGTGTTAGGGCTTATTAACACCTTGAAACCTGTCTGGAAATTCAAATGAATTCATAGAAAGGACTGGGAATTAAACCACCTCAGTTTCGAGAGCGCATGTCTGAGACGAGGCTGGTAGGAAATGATTCTGATGTGCGGGCTCACCTGAGAACAATGAGAGTCTCTAATGATGGCTCAAGCATGAACAGTTTCAGTGTTTCCACAGCTTATTCTGACAGTTCCTGGAGGAGTCATTGAGAGGATTCACACCAAAAGACTGAAATGTGAGGCTGAGGATATCCCATACCTGCAGACTTCCACTGTCAGTGTGTTTTCTTTGTCTTGTAAAGTGTTTGTAGATTTGAGTTTCCTCATACGTCCTGGTGAATGAGTCAGTGTTCTCATGTGTGCGTTTAGTTTAACAGGAACGACTTGAGGAAAGGTAGAAGAATTTTTAACAAAAAAAACAGGAAACTGATGCAATAATTGGCAGCATGTGGCTTCCCAATGGTGTAACCTTCGTCAGACAAGCATCTATTTAGTCAGTGTCATTTAGATTGTCTGTGCTATGGCAGCTCAGCGACTACTGATAATACAAAAAAAAAATGTACAAACACACAAAAAACCTCAAAGTAACAGTTTCACAGCCGTGTCCTCTGTGGGTGAGTTAAAATAAGGCCTGAGTGAAGGAGTCAACGGGAGAGAGGAGATTTTATCCCTGCCTGACCGAGAGCTAACGGAAAATTGTTTCAGAGCTGCTCTAATAGAATAACGAATAGAGAAATATTGATCATTCCCGTTCCTGAAATATCTGGTCTCACTTGGCCTCATCTTCTCATCTTCTCGCCTCCTCTCCACCTTTCTCTCCCATTTCATCCTCATCTTCATCTGTGCTTGTGTGTGTGTGTGTGTGTGTGTGTGTGTGTGTGTGTGTGTGTGTGTGTGTGTGTGTGTGTGTGTGTGTGTGTGGCTTCATCTATTGCCAGCTGATAACACTATCAGTGAGGGCTGGGTACTGCGGGGAGAAGCCGCTGTCATTTCATTCTGGATCATTCAGGACGGTTGAGAAAAGATTCTGAAGGCTCCTGGACCATCGAGCAGCGCTTTGCCAGGGAAATTGATTTATACATTTTTAACCAGGCGCCGATGAGAAAACATTATGTATCTAAGATTTGGAAGGGCGAGGACGTCCGCCGATGCGGCCCGCCATTACCCGTCCCACAGTGTGTGTGGTGGGTAATGGAGAGTAACAACAAACTGCCCCCGCTGTCGCAGGACGATGACGGATGAGGCCTCGGGTCCCTTGATGATGATGATGATGATGATGATGACGACGATAATGATGATGATGACATGAAGACATTAATGCATTCACAATCCTTTTCTCTCA
This sequence comes from Salarias fasciatus, assembly GCF_902148845.1. Lineage (NCBI taxonomy): Eukaryota > Metazoa > Chordata > Actinopteri > Blenniiformes > Blenniidae > Salarias > Salarias fasciatus. The sequence continues at coordinate 9,743,672 of NC_043759.1, forward strand.
CACCGGTCCTCACGCATGAAGGAACCGAGGAGAAGCGGCGGCGACGGGAGGAGGTCAATAACAGCCAAACGTTATTAAATAAATATTAATATCTGCCTGTTGTCACACACTTTGTCTTCTTCTTGGCCTCCTTTTCTCCAACTTTCCATCTGTCTCCCCCAGAGCTTATTTTGTTACCCCAACTTCCTCTCTCTCTCTCTCCCGCTCACTTTTCACTCAGTAGGAAGGGATTAGTGGTCATTAGCTGGGGACTCTGATATAATGAGGCTCATCTGCTCCCACATGAAGGGCAGTTTAATAGAGAACGAAAGCCTCTTGGTCGGCCCAGGGGTGAACACATTAACCCGCACTCACACTCATCCTCATGGGCACTCCAGAGGTGCGCGGATGCTGGCACACAAACACAAACTTGTTGTTCACATGTGTTTGGGCAGATGTGTGTGTGTGCATCAACGAGGGGAATGTGTTGAAATGTAGTTTCAACAGCAAGTTAGGACATTTCTCTCAGTGAGATGCTGATAAAATATTAGAAAATAATCATTAGTTCAGTGAACATGAGTAACAATGCAAACCATGTTCATTAACTAGATACCTTCATTTAAAAAAAATAAGGATACTAATGCAGTGCAGTGTTCCAAGTGAATTAGTACATTATGTTTTAATATCTGAAATGGAATATTAGGAGAAAAAACTATGAGAGGCTCAAGCTAATTTAGTTCGAGGACTTTTCCAATTAAGTTTAGCATGCATGCATTTTTATTGGGGATTTCAGTTTACAGTGGGTCCACAATTTTCAGTAAGCAGGTTATCAAGGTGTTATTTCATCCATCCATTCACTAGTGTGCAGCTTCAAGACACCAACTGAACGTCAGCGCATATTTTTGGAATGTGGAAGAAAACATTACATCAAAACACACACAAAGAACACACAAAGTCAATGCAAAACGAGATGCAAGTCTGGAGATTTTCAAACTGTGAAGTGACAGAACTATACCACCACATGTTTTCCTATGTTGGAATTACAGTATTTCCACCAGGGGAAATCCACACTGGGAGAGAAGATAAACGCCACATTGACTGTATAAAAGGTGGACATAGAAACCTGACTCCAAAAATGAAGCCCACCTGTAAGTGTAAAAAAAAAAAAAAAAAAAAAATGCAATATTACAGTGACCACCAGGGGCTGGCTCCAAAAAGGGCTGTGGCTCCATAGACCCGAGCCTCGTAAACCAGCCCCGCCAACTCCACATCCACGTGTGGATTTTGGAGCTGGGGTGGGTCTGGGGAGACAACCCAATACAAACTTCAGACAGCGCACTTCAGCCAATCAGCGCTTCAAAACAAATACGTCATCAAAATGCATTAACTTCGCTAAGGGTTAGCTTTAGCTCTTTAGCTCTCGCTTCTTGAAACGCGAAAATGTCTTTTCCTGTTAGAAGATCACCAAATGCAGACCCTTGCTTGATTGTTGTAATACTTGGTATTTCGGCTATAACTTTACTTATTGCAACTTTCAGACAATGGTAAAAGTTTATCTCCATAATCTCCACTACGCGCAGTGATGGCGTCACTTCTGGTTTCGCCGCCAGAATTCGCCAAAAAAATTCGAAAACAAAAAGCGGCAACGTTGATCGGCTCAGCCGTGTCGCATTGCCTTTCTGTTGCCTTGTCCCCAGACCTCATACGTCATACGTTCAGAGGATCAGGGGCTCAAAGGCTCACGGCAGCAAAATGCAACAAGGTAAGAGCGCTCACCATTCATCACTGTGTGGCCCAATTTAATTATGGAAATGTTAAATTAAAAATGATATTTAATAGTTGGATCTTTTTTAACACGCAACACTCAAATCAAGAGATGTTAGTTGGATTGGTGTGACTCGTTGTTTGGTTGTATTATCTGTTTGCTGTAGGAGTTTGTTCAAGAACACATTGTCAAATGTTAAGACAGTGTTGACCAGGAGCAGCTGTGTCAAAATCATCCCACTGCAGGGCCCACATGCAGCTCAATTTGATGTCAAGCTGGTCAGACCAGTGAAATTCCAGCAAAATAATCTATGAACAACCACAATTCAAAATATTTCCTATTTGAAAGTGAATAAGTAGAACTACATTATGGAAATTTAATTCAAAACCTTTTCACAAAACAATGCTTGCCGTTGTGAAACACAGTTAAATGTTGTAAAACAGTGTCCTCTGTTTGCAGTGCACGTTCAAATTCAATTTTGTTTCCATTAAAAATGTGACAAAGTACATCTGTCCTTTTCCTTGTCCGAGTCAACAGTGTTCCTGTTCAGGTAAATGTTGGCAAAAAGCTTGATCCTCCTCAAGACACATGATTCCTGATCTTTTTGACACTTCGAAAGACAATCATGCAGGTTTGTTTGTTTTTCCCAAGAGGGTAGCTGGGTTTAAACTAATGGTGCTTGCCTTATTTGTGCCGATTTTTCTTCTTCTGGCATTGTTCAAGACATGTTTTTCGGCGAGTAAATAGATTTAAAGTTTTCTCTGACTCCAGCGGCTCCCTGAAGAATATCCCTGGAGATTTCTTGTTTCTTTAACCAAACCACAAAAACACATTTATGCACATACAGCTCTGAAGGGTTTCAGTCAGAAATTTACGTGAGATTTGTAAACTGCACAGGTCACGCAAGCGCACACTCAATCATTTGGTCCCTTTCCTCTCGCTGTGAAATTTGCTTCGATATTTCCACCGTGTCTCCCTCCGGTTCATTCTTCAGCTGTCTGAGCCAAAGCTGTAGGTGTGTGTCAGAAGTCTTTTCAGTGGCACCCATGCTTCCGGCTGGGAGCTCTATCTCCTGCTGGAGCTACCTCTCTGAACACGACAGATAAGGCCTCCTCAATGCCACAGCTTCCACTATAAGCCAGCGAATGCACATGCAAACACACACACACTTGCACGACACCCACGTGCTTTTTCAGCGTGTGCGCGGGGAAGAGTCGGCGACACGCGCAGCCGCATGCGCAGAAACTGTACGCCGTATAAACAGATACTTAAGCAGACACACGTACCGCCACGGGTTGCGACACACAGAAGCAGCCTTGATTTGGAGGGATGCATGCAGAAGCATTCGCTCCCGACGCGTCGTCGTCCAACGTGCATCTAGCCAAACAGTTATTGCTTCAATCCCAACCACAAAAACACCGTGTAGGCTTCACTCGCATGTTCTAGAAACCAATGGGTGGGTGTGTGAGAAACCGCAAATACCAGATGGCGACTCTGTGTTTGTCCAAATGTTTGTGACTTTGAAATGTAAATGGTCTGAGCAGATGCGCTGCCAGGTACATCGACTGCAGGCGCATGGCGGGGGAAGTGTGCGCCCGATGTTGTCTGCGCAATGAGCCACTTAAGTGGGTCTCTGCACACGCAGACAAACGCCTGTGACTGGGAAAGACGCGGGCGGCGTTAGATTGAAAGTGCACCGCGGCCAGCCGAAGGCGAAGCGGCGTGTTCCTCTGGAGCTGTGAGTGGCGGATCCCGTGTGGGGTCACAGCTCCAGATTGCCGTCAGATTTGGCGTCGGGCTTTCTGCTGGATGTGTTTCTTGTGTATGAGCCTCGCAGGACCATGGCTGCAGCGCACGAGCCAAGGGGATTGAAACATCTAAGCCTGTATTAGTGGAGGGATTGAGTCATCCAACATATGTCTGCACAAGAAGTGAAACATCTCATCTAAGCTTGTTTGAAGGCGGGGGTAGTCTCAACGTACGGCTAAAAGATAAGTCTAGTGCTTTCAAGCAGTCATCAAAAGATGCAGTTTGTTCACACATGTATATCACTTCTTTTTTCTTCATGATAATTAGTATTTCTCAACATTACTCAAGAGCTTTGAAGTCAAAACAAGATCAATGTGAAAACTAATTCAGTAACTTATGAAAGTAAGTGGTTAGACAAAACCTGACTTTACCCCCTTGTTGCTGGATTATATTTAAACTTTATGGTTTTTCTTTCAAGTGGATGCTTGCATAAATAGTTTGTTCATTTCAATTCAAAGCATAAAGCAAATGTACTAGAAGTCTGTCAATATAGCTTTGACGATGCTGATTCTTGGACTTTTGGATGGTGGTAAAATGTTTCCGACGAGATCTTTGATATTTGTAGATTTTATATCAACAATCATGTTTACGTGTTCGAAATAAAGCGCCAACCAGCCAAACATTGTTTGTATACTTGGACGAGCTCGGCTCCATAAAAACCAGAACGCTTACTTTAAAATCAACTCTAACTTAATATTATTTTTCACAACTAATAAAACTTAATAAATTATATGAAGATTTCGTTTCACCCACACATTAAACTGAAGTTCAGGTTGTAAAAAAAAATATTTTTGCACAAACATGGCATAAAGGTTAGAAAAACCACAAACTGAAGAAAACACAGACTACAAACACACAGCACTGCCAAAAAAGAAACAAACAAAAGAAAAAAAAATCAATCAGAGAAACAGAAGGAAACAGTGGAGCCACAGCATCAGGCCTGATCTGTGGGATGGCGAAATGGATCAGTGGAGGCTTAGGGTGTTCAAACCAAACTGTGGCTGATGAAGCATGAACAATAATATCTAAACTTTGGTTGATGCCAAACTAGTGAACCAACCTGTCTTGATTACACCCAAGGAAACCCTGGCGGGAGTCAACTAAAGCATAACTACAAACACAGGACGTTACAGATGTCCAAACCTCTGTCTCTTTGTAGCAGCTCTTTGTTGTTTGGGATGGGGAACAGGGCAGAACCTACGAACCTATTAGATATTCTCAGTTTCTCACAGACACAGCTTTGTGGATATATAATGTGTGAAAAATAAGCAACTTTAGAAATCATCTTCGGTTTAATCCCATATGGACTCTTTTCAGAAGGCTCTAAGCTGCTCCGTCTGACATTTAAATTTAAATGTAGCACAGTGGTAAACACAAACAGACTCCACTTGTCCCCGGCAGTTGCCACGCAAGACTGTGTCTGAAATTTCCTTCAGATTTACCGGCTGGAAAAATTCAATATTGGGCAAATGTTTCTTGAACAGCCGCCCATATGAATACCAACACCCAGAAGCTTTATAGTGTCTTACTCCACGTGGAAATAACAGCTTGACGCCATGAATATTCAGAAGGTCTCATTTCAAATCCTCATTTAAGGGATATATGAAGCAAAGAGGGATACAAGTGTTCGTGTTTCATGTCGCAGTCAAGCAGAATTTGTTCATTTACATATAGCATGCTCTCAGATGAAAAATGAAACATAGCAGATGCCCTGCAGGAAATTAATGTTTCATGTTTACTGTATTTTATTAATTTTTCCCCCCTTTTATTGAACATACTCCATGTGTTTGAGCCATGGTGACTGAAAAATAAAAGGCATGATTATCGTCAGTCAATACCTAATTACCAATGTACCTGAACTACAGGTATACGTCGAGTCTCAATTAAAAATCAATGGTGGGACAAGATTCACAAGGTCTGCTGAGGAAGAAAAGCGTGTGAAGAAAACACTTTGTGTTCCCTGTGTCGACTGTTTGTTCTCGCCTGTCTTTATTGTGCTCTCTGTGTTGACTTTGTACCACTGTGCTGCTTGTTAACCTGCCGCCTGCGTGAATCAATACAGTCGGGCGAGGCGGTCGCCCCGACTCACAGAGAGCCGGCAGCAGAAAGCGGCCGGCGTTAATGTGGAAACGCGCGCTCCGCCGTCCGACATCGCCGCTTCCCGTGACACTTCGCTTCTACTTAATAACAATAACAGAAAATCAGGCAGCTCCTGTAGGCTTGTGTTACTTTCATGAATGTTGCATTCTGATCAAATTTCAGAGCTGCTTTGCTTCCGCCGTCGGGCGTGTGGCCTGCCAACTGTGCCATCTGGACGACCGCACAAAAGACCGCCGTGGTTTGTGTAACGTAAGGGTGTTGTGGAGGGGGTGGGGGTGGGGTGACCCCGGATATACGGACATGCGGAGGGACGACGCGTCGGACGAGGCTCGTCTCGGGGACTCTCCCCGGCCTCACCGTGCATCTCGTCTCGTCCGCTGCAGTTTGGAATTAGTTTCACTGTGTAATAAAACCGAGTTTTACTGCGGCTGTTATAGAGCTTCACAAGTCATTAAATGCCAGATTTGACCCCATATTCGTCCGAGACCCTCAAATAAAAGTCAAATATTAAATGCTCCGCCACCGGGAGGAAATGGTTCCTCATGATCAGCTGTAACAATAAATTAAAAATCAAGCAGGAGAAGAAGGTTCATTTTTACCGGTATTTACTGATGTACCTTTTCTTGGACTGAATATGAGGAAGCCATTTGGCAGATTGTATGCACCTCTTCAAATATAAAATTATATGAGTCACTTCCATCATAAAGCTCCCTAAAATAGATATTTCACAGCATATGGAAGTGGCTGTAAAACCAGCAATAACAAGAGCAGTAAAAATTTTCTCTGTCAAATGAGTTGAACGTTGATTTGGTCCAACGTGAGAGGTGAAAATGCACTTCTTTATCTGTCAGACTCCTGCCGCCAGGAAAAGAAAAATGCTTATGCACACTTTTGAAACTGCTGGTGAAGCGAAAGGTTCCTTACTGTGCTCTCATGTCTCTGTTTGGGGTCACTGGATATGATCCATGGACGGCGATTGATTCGTCTATAAATCTCAACACATCCTGGAACCTCACTGTGAAATGAGAACATATTTCATCTGTTTCCTTCTTCTTTTTCTTTTCCTTTCAAACCGATAATATTGAACCGGTAATAGCACTAATAGTCGCTGGATTCATATTCATCCAACAGTTTTGTTTTTTTTTTGTCTCTCTCTTCTTCTTAAATAGGTTACCTTTCAGGCATTCACACACAAGGGAGCGCTGACGTCCCCATGAGTGTTACCTCCCCACAACTTGACTGCATCTGCAGAGAGAGGCCCAGTTCTGCGAGGGAACGGGCGCAGCAAAGGCTGGGACGGGCATTGTCTGAAAGTAGGTCAAAATGGCCGAAGCAGGCAACTGTTTTGGCCGCATGCGAGGAGGAGAGGGGATCAAGGGATGAACCGTGCTCAGAGTTCGGACTTAATGGGGAAAGAGGGGAAGAGAAAGGGAGGCGATTAACGAGTGAAAAGAAACTTTAGTTTGGTAGGGAAACGACAAAAAACGTATGTTCACATTATTGTCTCACCTGTGGTGATCAGATGAAATGATGCATACATAAAAAAGAAATGAAGTGAGTCAGCTTTCTTATTTTCGAGAAAGAAAGCAGGTGACCAGTCAAACAGATTAGATATTTTCAATACGCCTCCTGTTTTTAAGGCGGTGAAATCTCTGGCAGATAAAAGCTGTGTGCCCTCTGTTTTGGGTTTTCTGTCACTTAGAAGAAAGTGTTGATGCTGACAGAGCCTCCTCAAACTAAGTCCACGCTTCTTCTTCTTCTTCTTTTTTTTTTTTTTTCTTTCCCCACAAAGAAAGTCTTCTGAAATCATCTCACTGCTGTGTCTGGAGATAAGAACCAAGACTGAACCTTTTGAATTGTAATACTGGCAGACCGTGTGTGTGTGTGTGTGTGTGTGTGTGTGTGTGTCTGTGTGTGTCTCTTATGTGAAGCTGTGCCCAATTTTAAGGTAGTTTAACTTTTTCCCCATCTGATGCCGCCCTATAACATCACACCATATTTTGCTCTGCTTCGTCAATTTAGAAACTACGGTTACTTCTGATCTTTTTATTTTATCTTTTCATTCTTCCATCATTTCAAAATGCCCCTCTTTCCCTCATGTGTCATTTCAATACATACTTGAGTCCTAAAGACAGAGAATTATCAAAGACTTAACAACAAAAAAAACATGATTTCTACAAAAAAAAATTGCCACATAGGTTTTTCTTTTTTTCTTTTTCACCCATTTCCGTGCACCATTAATCACTCTGGATGTTATCATGTAACTCTCGGGATAGCGTCTGACCTCCAGATAAGGCAGTGTTGGACAACAGCGGCTAAGTGTGTTGAAGATGTAAAAACCATCATCGCCACGATCAGATACGGTGGATGGGAGGTTACTTAAACGTTGCTGCAACAAGATCAACACACAAGGTTTTCAGGTGAGAACTCGGAGCGTTGCGTGATCGATGACTGCCGGTTTATGCATGAAAAGAGGCGAGAGGGAAAACGGCAAGAAGAGCCAGGACAGATGATGCTGCCCGAGGTAAAGAAGGAAAGTAGATTTCACATTGACACTAAGTTCATTAAACCTGTTGTTTAAAAGTACATTTCAATGTGACTATTTTGGCTAAAAGCGAATCTATTCCTTTGTGTTTATTACAAAAACGTCTGGAAGAGCATCAGATTTCGGTTGAAACAGTATTAGTTTGAGGTTCAATAATAAAAATGTGAACTCTAAGGAAAAACAAGTCAGCGTCAGTAAGAAGAACAGGACTTGTGACTAATATGATCATTACAACAGCAGTCCTAAAATCCAATTTCATTTGCTCTATGACACTTAAATAATCTGAATGAATGTGATTCTTGTTGTTGACTCTCGCTGGTCATGATTTTACAATTAAACTCTGACAGAATTACTTGAGGTTTCACCGAATGCTTTCGGGAGGAGGGTGAAAACGATACGAGACGGCTGCAGCGTTATATTTTCAACAGAACGGAGAAGAACTGAATCGTGTTTCAGGTGGGGAAGAAACGGCACCAGTGCGAGGCATACAAACTCCAGAAACTCAGCCTCGCCGCAGCAAATCTAATCTCTCTTCAAAAATAGCCTTCTTCCAAGAAACTCTATTGTTTGGTCGACAATAAATATTTCACTTTTAACTTTTTTTTTTTTTTTTTCCTGGAGTAAAGCCTGCAGCTCATGCAAACTGCTGAACATCCTCCTCGGCTGTGATTCAGGCTGCCTCGAGGAGTCAGTATCGCGGCAGGGCTGAGGGGCCGTTAGTGTGGGCTGCAGCGGCGCCGCTCCTCCGCTCCCTCGCTTCTGTCCGGGTAAGAAACACACTTTACTCAAACCCTGATTAGTGGAGTGTTCTCCGGGCACAGTGGCACGGTGGGATAATACGCGCTGTCCACAAGACTCATTCTAAATTAGAATTATTTCAAATTAGACCTAAAGCCTTTCCGTGCAGCACCAGATTGCATGCTGCCCTCTTTGACTGGTAATTTTCCCCTATTCTTCCACTGGCACAAATTGGCCCTGCTATAGGGAGCGATTGTTTCTCAGCAGATGCAATCAGTTGGCGTGCATGTGAGCGCACGCCAGCGCGCGTGTCTGAGTGAGTGTGTATTCATTTATCTTCTGAAATGATCCTAATCAAGTTGCAGCGCAGTGGCCTCGGACCTTTGGCGCTCTGATTACAGTGAGCGTGTTTCGGTGGGATATCAAGGGTTATTTAACACATGGCATATGACTCACGCATAAAGGCACGCCAGGGTAACACACACACATACACTCATGCATTCCTCTCCCACACACATTCACACCCACATATAGCCACTCTTGCTCCTGTTTTCCATTTCGGCTCAGATACTGCACATGCTATCCGGCTTCACGCCGCCTATAAACACAATATGGTGCCATTACTTCTACTAATCTGCGGAGGCTTAACCGAACACGCACGCATACACACACACACACGCTCACACTTCAATGCATCCCTGATTGTGTTGGACGTGCGTAAAAGGTGCAACCTCAGCGAATCCCGGAGAACAGCAGCTTGAGAAATCATCCCTCTGTCTATCTGCCCACTTGTTTATCTATGTTTATCTATCCCAGTAGTCAACCTCTCTCCCTTCGCAACAGGATGTAAACTTCTTTGAGGTATTTACCAAGTTAAAAATAAGTTGAAAATGAAGCGCATGCCTTCATGGAAATTCTGGATGCTGGAGCTCAGTTAATCAGGCCCAAACGGTGGGGGATGGAGCTGGAGAGCGTTAGACAGGACTCAGCAGCAGGGAGAATCTCAGGGTCCAGGATTTTATTTATTTATTTATATTTATTTAACATTCTTCTAAAGAAAAGAAGGAAAGAAAAACTTAACTATTCCATTAAAAGACAGACGTTCATTCATAATCGAGATAAATTAATATTGTAATATAAGCTTCAATGCCAGATTTCAAGTGAAAAGCCTCTAACTAGCATGAAATTTACACTTATCATTGCCTATCAATCTCAACAGCTGTGAAGGGTTTAGCTGGGTTTCTATGATGTGGTTCAAACTCTCTGAGTGGAGCTTTTCTGCCATGATCTGAGAACTCCCCCGAACATCCATTCATCCATCTTCCATACTGTCTTCATCCCCCTCAGAGCCACGGCGCACCCGCAGACAATCCCAGAATACTGTAGGTCAGGACAGGTCGCCACTTCACCACAGCAAAAACACACAGACGACCACACACACACACACTCTCTCGGCGCAATTTCATGGTCACCAAATTAGCATGGGAGAAATTAAACGGGGAGAACATGCAAACTCCACCGAGAGATTGCATGTTTGAACAAAGCGTTTGAACCCACGTCCGCTTCACTGTGAGGCGACAGCGCTAACCACTATTCCACTGCGCGACAGTGAAAAGTTACTGAGATAATGGTTGGAGTTAAGTTAAGGCCATGTGTGTGTGTGTGTGTGTGGGGAAATGCGCATGACTGAGCATCTTTATTTTATGCCGTTTTTAGCTGTCCCCTGCGGTAAGCTACAGGTTATAGAAAGGACATGTGAATTTCAGATTAATCACATGGCGGTGCACACAAACAAACACAGACTCCAAGACACAAACGCACACACACACAAACACACACACACGGACGAGTCAGACTGTGATGGCCAGAGGCAGGGTGGTGTCATTTCATATATGTATGAGTGACTAAAGGGTGTGAGAAGGACAAAAACAACTTGTAAACAGAGGCAAAGGGAGGAGAGGGGGAGTGACAGCTGGCTGTGAGGGAGGTGGGGTGTGAGGCCCAGGGCTCAGCACTCTGAAGAGATGGAGACGGGTGGCTCCAAGTTGTAGCTAATTAAGGCGCTCTAATAAAAAAAAGAAGAAAAAAAAAGGAAGAGGAGCTCTGGACATCGCACAGAGGAAGATGTTATTAAATCATAGCCAGTGGTGAGGGAGAGAATAAAAACATTAGTGCGCACATTCAAAGCACCGCCCAGGGCCTATTGGCTAGAGTTAAATTTAAAAAGTAACTAATATGAAAAATTAATTAGGGCTCTTGCACTGTTCAGAAGGCTATCTCTCTTTGTGTCTGCTTGGAAAATGGAAAGCCAACCTTTCGTTGAGCCATCTGACGATTGGAGAGCTTCCACAAACAATGGACCAGATCTGAAAATGTAAGAAAGTGACCTTTCTAAAAAGAAATGAATGAGTTTTACTATGCTGATGCTACAAAGTGTAAACAATGAAAGCAGAAACAGAAGAATGTCTTCAGGTTGACGGTGGATAAACAGATGTGATTAGGTCAAAGTGAAATTGGACAGAGGGTGCTCAATTATTTAATACGAGAGCATCTCATAATTTATTGACTGTTTTATGAGGGAAGAACCGAAATGAAAGACGAATCTGAGCTTTGATAAATCACATGACCTACATTTACTGTATGTGTAGGCATCGACCGACTTAACGCCTTTTTTCACCTTCACTTCCTCACAAAGCTTTTACAAGCAACAGAAGTTTTTTTTTTTTTTTTTTTTTTTGGCAATGGCAAAACAGTCATGTGGAAAAGTACAATGCCGGTAAATAGAATATGTCTTTCTGTCTGGTTTTAGACATAAACACAAAGACTTGTGAGTCAATAGGAGTCAAAATCGCCTCTTAGAGTCAAAGGCTCAGACGTTAAATCCTTGAGTGCTCACCATTAAAAGAACAAAGGAGCAAAGCACGGGATGGAATATTAGCTTTCTATTGTGCTGGAAAGAAGGGGAGGGGGAGGAGACGGAAAAGAAAGAAAAAAAAAAGAAGTCTTTCCATTCCCTCTCTCATCTCTGGGTCTTAGCACCTCAGACACTGATGATCCAGAGAGCTCCTCCGGTATGCCGGGATAAGCCGTGCCACTCGGATCCTTCACCAGAACGGAGAGGAGGGAGGGAAGGAAGGAAGGGGGGAGGAGGACTGAGGAGGTGGGAGACTGAGCGGCAGAGGGAGGCCAAAGGGGAGCCAGAGCAATAAAGACGATCCTCACACTCATCAGAAATTACATCGTCCCTGACCAGGAAGCTGGCACATACCATCATGCACTCTGATTACTTGTTGACGATTCACTCCCTGTACTGCCCAGGGTGTGATTCGTAATGGTATGAAATTGGAAAACCTCTCACATCTGCATTAGAGTTTCCAATTTTCTCCCCCTTTTTTTTTTTTCCATAAAGATACATTCAAAGCAAGTTTCTTTTTTTATGCCTTGTGTATATCTCGCCACTGGCATGCTAACTGAATAATCCAAGCATCGCTGCGAGGCATACTTTGGTGTTTTAAAACCCAGTGTGAAAACAGCACTGCTTGCTAAAATATAATATCAAACTGTTAACGGTGAGGACACTCAGTCACGTTGATGGGATCTTCTACATCTGAGAAACGTCTTGTGTGGGGATTCTGGTGTGGAGGACACACTAATGGGAAAAGCACAGTCATTTGTCACTTTTGCATTAAAAAAAAAAAATAAAAATTTGATTAAATAAAGATCTACTAACAGGAATAACACACACTATCGATTTAGCATGTTTTCTCCAGTGAACATGTGATATCGAACATGTGTCCCAGATCACGTATAATACTGGGAGGAGTTCATGCTTCTGGATTAATGTACATCACTCAACGTGATTTATTATGCCCGAAAATGCTTCCACTGTTCATGATTTTTATCGGTTTTTACTGCATTTGGAAAGGATTTTCAAATCTGCTCAAACGCACAGATGTTGTTGTGGTGACTCATTTCTTCAGCTCAAACTTTCCTTTGCAGACTTTTTCATAAAATATTTCCTGTGTTGTGTCTGCAATTCTGACTTTGTGACAGATCGTCTCCTAGATTTTACTTCTTTAACATTCAGATACACTTGCCGCAATGCTAAAAATATATGTTTAATAACTTCTTCCACGAAATGAATAGTATCACAAATTGTGCTGGGCATCATTTCAGCTTGATGTCAATCATGCTGTTATTCTTGGGCCCTGTTTGTAGGACGTTTCAAGTAGAAACATATAGTTTTTGCAATGTTCTTTTAGTAAATTTTGCGTGAATTGTTTTGAAAATGATGCTGTTTACATGAAAACAGCAGAAAAAACTGTTTTCATGCAGGGCCAGAAGTGGGTGCTATTGTTCGTTTTTGTGATGAAGCCACAAACACACGTGCATCGAGAAGAATAAACACCAACAGTAGTGAATCCTGGGAAATTCACATGGACAGAAGACAAAGTTGGACTGCTATCGCGGATGATAAAAAGCTACCAAGTCCAGCATTGTTGTTACTGTCCATCTACTCACACACGTGCAGAAGAACTATTTACTACTATTTGCATGAGGTTGAATTTGAGCATGCTTTTTGCACAGTCTCAGTAAATCTTGGGTTTCCCCACAAAGCAAGGATATCTCGGCTTTTTGGCTTTCCATATTGCCACTGCTAAGTGGAAATGGGTGCATGGATGATTTCAGATTATTATACCAGCTCCGCTGTAAGAGCGTCCTTGACTTCTCCTGTGAAGAAATCCCTGCTAAGACTTGTGGATTTTTTGCTCATGAAAGACAGACTTGGGGAGGAATTGAAACGGAATGCATTGACGAAAACCTGTTGCGTTTCGACTGAGCAGCTTTAAGGGTATTATTGACACAAAACTTCAGAATGAAGTGCTTTATTCTATAATACATCAGAAATAACACGCATAATAACAGAACTGTGGTGTAAGAATCATGAAATGAAATCCATATTGCACCTTTCTAATATGCCGGGTTCCGTGTCGCAGGGATGAGCTCAGCTGTTAGCAATCTTTACTCGTTCACTCTGGATAAGCCCGCGCTGCTTGAATGATACACTGCACTCGGCGAGCTTTGGGAAAACTCTTCTCAAAGGAGGATGATGCAGTGTATCCATCTTTCCTTTATCTCTCGTTTCTCCTGCGATGCCCCTCATTAGGCACTCACACCACGCCGGAGTATAACAACACTAATAGGAGCTGATGATCAATCCTAATTGGTCTCTTCAGAGAGCCTGTCCGCCGTTTGAGAATGTGACCGTTCGCCGGTGCCTCGGCACTCTAATGAACTATTCATCTAGTATCAGCGCGCCCAAAGGTCAGGCTCCTCATACATCACAGCTGCTACCCGCCGAAGCAGACACATTCCCGCTAACATTAAGACTTTAGTCTGATCACAGATCAGGGCTTCCACATCTGTATGTAGCCCAACGCCTTCTTTAAGAAAATATCAAATTTCATGGAAATGACAGGCTCACACGCACGCAATACATATGCAAATTGGAAAGACTTACATGTCTTCGCGTCTGCACAGGAGCCCTCTCGGTGGCGCCGGTGTCAGATCCTATATGGAGGAGAGTGTTATCTGTATTAGTGATAACAGGGAGATCTGTTCTTGGCACAGTGTGCGACAAATGAACGAGCTGATGGAGCGAGGGAGGTGGGCAGCATCTGCATTGTCTGCCTGACCACATAAACAAACATGACTCTCAGTGCGAGCTCTTCCGAAATCAGACATCTGTTGAATGTTCACACTGACCAACTGTTGGCTGAATGTGAACATTTGCTGCTTATAATGTGGGTGGAAAATGCTAATCGGAGCGGCGGAATGATAATCCTGCCCTCCTCGAGTTGCCATAAGCACAGTGGCGGCGTCACAACATCGCGTACACACCCACTGTATTTTTTCTGTCAAATACTGACCTGAAAATATAATATCTGACACTTTGGTCCCCATAAGGTATTCATAGGCTTTCTATAACCTGTAGCCTACTGTAGGGGAAACACACACACATACTTCTTATCATTGTTTACTAAATATATGTAACTAGAACTCTAAATGATTTGGTGCAACAGAGTATTCCTACATCGGGCTGGACTGGACTCTGGCAGACCAAGTCTTGCCCACAGACCCTACGTTTGACACCGCTGTGTCAAAACATCAACTAACTTACACTTAATTGTTTAACTGGGAATGCCTAGATAATGTAAACCCATCTCACATTCTAGACACACACGTACATATACACACTCACATAGAAAAAAGAAAAAAAACAGAACAGAAGTAGAAAGTCACTGGGCACAACTATGAGGAAAAATAACATCAAAGATGTCACCTGCTGATACAGGAAAGAGAACACAGTCGACTGTGTGTGTGTGTGTGTGTGTGTGTGTGTGTGTGTGTGTGTGTGTGTGTGTGTGTGTGCCTGAGACTCGGCAGCTTCCCACAGGCTGAGGGCGAAGCTGCTTGTACACACCGAGTGTAATTCGGCGGTTCCCTTTCTGCCCGGACGGTCAGAGTGAGGCTGTGGTTTGAGGGGAGGCCGTTCCCAGATCTGTGTCCACGAAGGAAGAAATCCGCCGCCTGACTTTAAAACCCCTCACAGCTCTGCAACGCACACAAACACGCAGACGGCCCTCACTTAATGTAATGCTTCAGTGGGATGTGCAGCAGGCGTCGAGGGCACGACCAGCAAACAGGCCGCCGGCTTTCTTTCACTGCGGAGGAGGGAGGGGAGCAGAGCGAAGGGGAGAAAGAGAAATATTACTTGACACGGAGAGAAGGAAGGTGAGGGCATTGGTGTGACACCATTCTTCCTCTCTGTCTGTCTCTCTGCCCTCCCTGTCTTTCTAATCCTCATTTTAATTTCCATCATCCTGGATGTAGCAGCCACCTCTGTAACCTCTGTCTTGCTCCTCTTTCCTCTGTTTTCCTCCCCCCCCCCCACCCCCCTTTACCTCTTTCCTCCCACCTTCTTTTCCAATCTGTCTACACTTCTCCGTATTATCCTCTTCCTGCCATGTTTCAAACCGCTGCCGTCTCCTCGTCCACAACCCCCCGCTCTCATTACATCCCCCTCTCTGGCCTTCTCTGTTGGTTGTGAGAACTTTCTGCAAATGTGCCTCACGGAAGAGCTGCTTGTGAATACGTGATCATCTCTGCATCTCTGTTCTGTGTGTGTGTGTGTGTGTGTGTGTGTGTGTGTGTGTGTGTGCGCACACTCAACTAGAGTGGAAAAGAGAACAAGCACCTGTACCACAGTGAAGCACTTCATTCTCAGCCCTCAATAATCAATACAGGAGAGTCTGCATCAAGCAGCAGGTCTAAACCCACACAGTCATGCAGGAGCAGCAAAGTTAGAGCGCAGACGGCTTCACAGAGATCCCCTTGATGGATGTTGGAGCATGCCAGGAAACACGGCCGTACGCCGCTATTGAGCACACATAATGTAAGGGCCGCTGCGCTGAAGTATCCTCAGGCAAGACCGTATTTTCCCTTTTTCCTCTGTTCTCTGTTTATCAATAGCTGCGCCGCACACACCTCGAAGCCAGCTTTGGTCCATTCCACTGTATTTCCATTTATTAATAGAGTACAGCTCGGCGCTTTGTTCTCCTCGACGGGCCTCTCAGGAGAGAGTAAATCAAATACAAAGAGAAGTAGATGCAATTCATAAAAGAGACATTTTCCCCCCCTTCATGTGGAAGGCTGCATGTGCATGCTGGTGTCTGTGATTAAATGAAGAGACGACTTTTGTGAAGCACCTTAATCCGTCGAAGAGGCTGAATGACAATAACTGGGGAGAGTGGATCACTTTACCGCATGATGCTCAGACACTCTGGTGAGGGGTGATGACAGGGGGGACACGGAGAACTGATATGAAAATTTAGTAAATCAGGAAACAGTGGCGGTTTATTTGAGTCTGTTTTACCTGAATATTTCTCGTAAAGTAAAATAACCTAAATATTTAGTATCCAAAAGCACCATGTTGCCGATCCACTGAAGGACGGCCAATGGAGATACTGTATGTGTATTGTATTTTTCCACCTGTTTATCTGGAGACAAAACCATTTTGCCACTCATGCTAGCTAAATGCAACAAGGCGAGGTACTGTCTGGGTCCAGACTCTGGGAACATACAAAGGAAGGGCATGAGTAGGCTTTCACCTGCAGCTCCAGAGCCCTTGAGCATGAATTATGGTATGTGGGAAATGAAGTGTGGAGGGATCTGTTCATGCATGCAAATGGTACAAAATTATTCTTGCTCTTGCAACATTATTCAGATTTCAGAATTTGCATGAAACGAATTAGCTTGAGGGTATCCTCATAGCATTTCGGGCTCTTCGTATGCATTTTACGACCGTGGTTATAAAAGCTCTTAGATGAAAATAGATCTCTCCTAAAGGTACGGTGTTTAGGATTTTCATGAAACCAAACGCTGTGCTGGGCTTTTTCAATATGTGATTACATCTTTATATTCAGCGGTGTTTATGGGGGTGGGAGGGTCTGCTGTAGTCACACAGGATTGTCTCCATGTATTGCCTGTGTGCAATCCAGCATATTTTTATGTCCATTCTCAGTCGGCCTCATTGTACGCTCTCCTAAAGCTGAAATCAGAAATGTATTAAGGGACCTGCGCAACCACATAGGTGTTTTTAATCATTGGGCCTGATTGGACCTCTGCTCAGGTCACAGTTGGGCCATGCTACGCTGGGAATTAAGCATCCTACATGGAGCAATAAAAATGATAAAGATCTAATTTGTTCCACTTCAATGGATGTCAAAAAAAAAAAAAAAAAAAAGGTATGCAGAAAACTAAGGAAGCTGTCAGTCAAATACTGTGCACTGTGCACCGTGACTGGTCCTGAGGAAAGGTCCTCTGAGGCAATATAAATAAAAAACCTGAGTGGGTTGGCCATTTGTGTGCGGGAGCAATTTTTTAATGGTATGATCGAAAGAAGACAAGAGGCTGGTTTCACATTAAATAGTCAGTCAAGAAACCACATATCTGTGATTAAGAAACCATTAAGCCATCATAAACTCCTGTGGATGTGAAGGAACAAGCTGCTTCACTCCAGTTCTTAAACACTTCACAGTGTTTTCCGTAAAAGAGTTTAGTGACTGCAATAATTTCGCTCAAAATATTTCCGAATCCCCCTTTATGTCTCATTTATCAATAATCTAATAGATCAGTGGCTAAACATGCAGCATTATTTAACACATCATCCCAGAAATGCATCATCATTTAGACAGACGCTCCTATCTGTCAGTAAACACAACCAGAGCTGACCAAACAGAACAAATACGCTATAAATCTTGATTTACGCAACACTTTTCAGACAGTAAATATAACTCAAAGTGCTTTACAGGTGATTGTTAAAGACACTGGAAGCAAAAAGATTTATAGGAATAAATCTGCACACAGACAGACAGACACATAAAAAGAACACAGACGGTGAGAAGAAACAGAGACTAACTCACTCCTGAGACGGTGGAACAACAAATAAAAGGTGGGTGTAACAACATGCTGATTAGAAGTTATATTATTTATGATGATAAAACTATTTCAAAGTGTTAAAGTGAGAAGTTTAAAAAAAAACAGAAAACTTCCTTATTTTTACATTTTTACCAAAATTAGTCAGATTAAATGCCAACCCAATTAATTTTGCACCATATAAACACTTGAATCGCCTCATGTTTTTGCACCGCCCGATTGAAAGTTCGATCGGCTCAGATGGCGTGGTTTTTTTCCAAGTTATGTTCCGATCATAGTCCATGTAAACAGCACATTGGGCTCGTCGGAGCTTTGTGAGCATCTCTGCGGTGTCAGTTCACCAAACGTGATGTGATCATGGACAAAAAGGCATCCCATGTTCGTTTCTTCCTGATTATACTTTGCATTGAGAGAAGGTTCCTTTGGTGTTGCAGTCTCAAACACAGTGAAAAAAGAAAGACCTCTAGTGCAATAACTGGTCATTTTTGTATTCATAGTATTTCTGTATGTACTATGTCTGTATTTATTTAGAACAAATCATTTTTTCAGTGACATATTCACACACAAAAAGTCTGCACACTACTTTAGGGACTCAGAAGTGACGATGCAAATGATTCCTGAGTCGAAAAAGAAATTCTTTGGGGAATTAAAAGTGCCTCTGCCATACATTCAAGACAGTGGAGAAGATGCTTGTCTTTCCTAATGACAGTCAGCATATTTCCTGCCAAGCCACATGGAAAAACTCTCGGTCACAGGAGATTCAGGTTCATCTGTAATTTGTTCTTTGTGAGTGATTTAATATTCTTTATAAAAATGATCATTCAGGCATGTTTTATTTTTTTTCTTGACACTTTTACAACGTCTTCCACGCTCGAGTTTCTTGCTTTATGATTCTAAAAAGCAATATATATTAAAAAAAAACTGATTTCCTCATGAATTTTACATCCTTTAGTTAAGATATACTGTCAATAAATGATGAGTCTTTGATTAATATTTTTGCAGTTGTCACAGAATACATTGATTTTTTTTTTCTCTCATACATATACACGCCCTGACATTCATCACCACACAGTCCTCCCTGAGGATTTCCACTCTTTCGCTGCATTGTGGCTATTTTAATTACTGTCTTATTACATGAATGTGGCTATTTTTCCCACCAGGTTATGTTTGTGCTGTCAATTAATGTGCAGTTATCGGGTGCAGTTTCGCCTTTGCTTGTCATTTTGAATCTTTTTCTTGTGTTGTTTGTGTCTCCACTCGATGTTTATATAGGCCTCAAGAGGTTCTTCCACAATCTTGTTCTTCACTTTATTGTGCAGATTATTGATCTCTTATTTCTGTTTTTATCACGGGGGATTTTTCCTTATCACATGGTGGAAGTAAATATGTTTTCCTCTTGCTGTCTGGACACAGGTCTGTTCCTATTTACGGCTATTTTAAATCCCATTTCCACTTACACTTTTCTACCTGCCTTTGTTCCTTGAACTGCGTGATTTCTGTCAGATGGCGAAAAGTACCCTTCGGCTGTTATATAAAAACTTTCTGAACCGGTGCAGCTTGTGTGAAACTCAACAGAGCTGCCTGTTCTTTCTGGTCTCATTCTTGCTGCCTGGGTGCTCTGCTGTTTGCACTCCTTCATGTGTGAATAACAAATGTTCGCTCACTCATAATTGCTGCTAATAGCTGCAGGATCGACCGCCCTGTAAAACCCACGTGTGTCCTCTCGCCTGACAGCGAATGGCCCTGCAAGAAGCGGAGGTCCTTTCTTTCTGAAACACCAGATAGCCGGAGTGTGCAGATTCTGATGGATATCGGCCCTCGATCCCACAGCTTTCAGAAAGCCTTCATAAATGAAACCAAGCTTCTATTTACATGAGGAAATGGGGAAGATCGGCTATCTCTGCACACACTTTCATGCATACACACATTAACGTCCACAGAGACAGCCACCAAATGAAGTGTCAATCCCCAGGTGAGGGGTGATGTACAGACAGCTCCACAGAATCAAGTCAATTATTCAATATAATGGAAAATATTTATCCAGCCGACGATACTCCGCACATTCCGGGGCGAACAATCCAATAACTAAAGGCCAGAGGAATTTCAGTCACGCGTACGTCTGCGTCTGTGAACGTCACTATAATTGAGTTTGGTTGAAACCCCTGAAAGCCGAATAAAGTGGGTCATGGCACGACGAGGAAGAGACGCCAGGAGAGCTTACTTTAATGAGCCAGCAGGACCCACGTGACAAGCAACAGGGACGACTTGTTAAGTTAACGGCGAAAAATATCAAACACTGCATAAACTGTGTTCAGACAAAGTTTATTATAACTCAACTTTGGTGAGATTGAGTTTAAAACACACAACTCCATATCAAGAATTAAGCAGATTTTTGTTGCACCACTAACAACAAATCTTGGCAAAAAAAAAATGTGCATGTTATTAACATTGTAAAGTGCTTCCAGGTTGCTAATAAAATAAAAGTCAGTTTAACATTTTAGCATTGAAGCAAATTGCACTTTTAAAGCTTTGGAACATTTGCATTCAATTTAGAACCGAGGTTCAACTTTTAGTTTTTTTCGTTGTTGAACTACAGTTTAAAATCCAATAAAGTTTAATATAGAGGGAAAGCATGATTTATTTGGGTAAAAAAAGTTAGTCTTTGTTGGCAAAATTCAATCATAACTCCCAGAAAGGATAAAAACAATCAGACTGGAACAAATGCATAATGAATGGCTCTTCAATTGTAGAGATAATGACAGCAAACAAAAACCTCAGATGAAATGAAAAACATATCAAGGCTAACCAAACTCTCACAAGCAAACCCAATTCTGGGGCCCAGAACGACGGAGGAACTGTATAATCAGCAGATGTGAGAATGATATGAAAACAATGTCACTTCAGCACCACAACTAACAAGCTGACACAGAGTCAATGAGGGGATTGGTTTGGTGTGGAGCTCATTTGCAGTTATCTGAGTTGTAATTAAAAAAAAAAAAAAAAAAAAAAAGACTGGGGTAAATAGCAGTGTATAGCAGCGGCTAATCATCCAACAACCCAGCGATTCGATTTATTATCACTGCCATGTTTGCTCAGGTCTTCTTTGTCAAGAACGACGCATCAATATCAGTGTAGTCACGTGTCTTTCATGACTGATCAAGATTCAACGCATGAATCTGAGCACTGAAGTAGAATTGGCTCAGCTGGCAAAAATTATTCCAAGGTCGTGGTTCAATCCCCCATCTCGCCCCTGACCATGGGTCATACAGTCCTTGAGCAAAACACCTGAACACCAGTTCCCAGCGAGGGTGTGTGAACACCTTATGCCTGCCCTCTGCACTGGTGTGTGAGTGTGGCTCCTCGGAGTCCCTGACAGATGGCTCGATCTGATCACTGGTCCAAGCTGATGCTACAGTGCTTATGTTAAGTTCACATCTCTGGATTCCCTGTGAAACCTTCCAGATTCACTGTTAATGCTATATGTCTTTGCTTGGACATAGCCGTCCATGTATTGATTCACACCTGCAGGGGAACTTTAAATGGACGGGTTATTATAAGTACTGCGCCTCTGAGTGCATATGGCTTTATCATCATTAGGGAAAATTGCCTCCGTGTGCACATGGAAACCTCAAAAGGACCTCGTTACAACTCTGTCAGTGCCTGTATTTATCTATTTTTATCGTCCAGTTTCGGCGTCGGGTTGTCAGGAGTTTCTTGGTACCAGCAGATATTCAGTTTCACTGCAAGCCAGCACGAGCGGGCTGATGAATGCACGGCGCTCTCATCAGGATGATGTGAAACAGTGGCAGAAAACAGCACGTCATCTCCAAATGCATCACAAGGAAAGTGCAAAAGAGCATACTCAAACATGTAAATCATGTGTATATTACATACAGCGCGATGCCCTGAGTGCCCGATTATTGATAAGACGGCGTGCATACATTTGCACGGCTTTTGCAAATTTATTCTACGCTGAAAGCTGAAGCCACAGCTTGAGCACTTCTGATTAGGACTGTGTGATAGTTTTCCGGCGTGTGATAGGAAATGTGAGCAGACATTTTATGATTCATCTGTTGGCAGATAAGCCAATACACCAAAGTGCTCACATTCTCTATTGAAGTGGAGATACAAATACGTGGGAGAAAGCTGACTTTAGTGGGGGGAGAAAAAGATGCAGACTCAACAACTTTGAGTTGAAAAAAAAAAAAAAAGACACTACAGGTTCTAAAATACTGTTGAATTCCATTTTTAACTTAAAGAGAAACGTAAAGAGAAACAGTGCAGATACCTGGAAAATATACTTTGAATCGTGAGTCACCCTGATCTGGCCTGTGGTCCAGGAAAAGCTGAGTGGTTACTGATAGCATGCGCGCTCATACACTGGAGCAGAGGCAGGATTTCTGTTAACCAATTAGTTCATAATTTCCCTCCTTCAAATGACGAGTCGTCTTTATCACGCATGGGCAACCTGGGAATTAAAAGAAAAGGCGAAACAGATACTTGTAATTGGCCGTAATTACTGCCGACAGTCTGACGAAGCAGAGCCTCGCTGCTGGGGAGGTCAAACATATTTAAATGCAAATGGACACTGTTGCCAACAAGTATAACTTTCAAGTTTAATTCCGCCTTTTGCCATAGCTGCCTCGCGAGTGATGACCTGTCTGTGTGTGAGGAGAGATTAGGATGTCCCTCAATGACTGCCATATTGTTCCTGCTCACAGTCTCTTGCAGCATTTCGCTGCCAAACTCACTCACACACACACATTAGTTATGCTTTCCTGGCCTCGGAACTGAAATGCGCATGTCATCAACAACTTTTGAAAGCGGCCGATCAAAAGCGAACACGCTCTGCACACTAGTAAGACATCAGAGTTGCACCCGTGAAATTTTACACACTGAATTTTGTTACTCATAAGAGAGGGAGAAAGAAAGAAAAAAAATCCAATTGTACTTTGCGTGCACATTATGCAATATTTAACTGTGCTATCTGAGAGGGAAATAAAGCCACACATTCTCCATCTGTGACACTGGGGTATGCCACAGAAGTCATTTATTTGAATCAGATGTGTTAGAAAAAAGGAGAAATGTAAAACATGCGCAACACACGTCTCTAAGGACCACCATTGAAAAACATGGCGTTATACAGTAACGTCCTTGCAATGCATGGTAATGTTGCTGAGCCTATAAGTCAACTTTTGGATGCTTCCTTTCTCTTTGTGGGGCTGTCATTAAAATGCAATCATTGTTATCTACAAATAAGAAAGTAAACACCCACAAACAAAATAAGTCTACTGTTGAATGCAAATATTCATACTCTGTGTTTCAATCTCTCTTTTTCCATCTCTCACACTCACACACACACAAAGGTTCTGCTCCACAACCATCACACAAGACAATATCTCCTGGGATATTAGAAAGAAGCTGACGGCCATGCAGACCTGAACTCGCTGTCAGTGGGGAGCATCGGTAATGAAATTGCATATGCATACAGTTGCATAGGCCACAGCCTGGCTGAACTGGCAGCAAAACAGTTCAAGGCAAGGCAGGCAACGCACCGGCAAAGAAATATAACCGTGGGGGGGGGGGGGGGGGGGGGGGGGGGGGGGAGAAATGAGAGGCTGGAAGAGCGCGAATGAGGAATGTAGGACAGCGAAAATGACCCAGGATGTGAGAGAACAAGGGAGGAACTTTCTCCAAGGCAGAGAAGTCCTAAAAAACACATAATCTCACTCCGGTGAAACACAAACTGCCACAAAGGCGGGCATTAAACATGGCAGGCACAGCCGGCCTCTTACAATTCCTTAAGGGTAAATGCATTTATGAGTTATGCGTAGAAAAATGTCTGTAAAGGAAATATCTCCAGTGCAAATAAACAAAAGCCTGCAACACTGGGAGGAGGAGAGAAGAGAGGAGAACGCCACAGTGTTCTTGCATGAACCAGTTTGTGTATGAAGTGAAGCCTTCTGGCAAAAACTGCTGCAATCCAGCTGTCCGTCTAATATATCATCCATCTATGTCCTAAAACACTCCCAACTTAGCGACTGATTCACTAAGATCCAGCGAGTTAGATTACGTGCTCACACAAATAGACTGTGCTGTGGTTCGCTAGTGATTTACCGGGAATAATAACACGCAGATTGTGTTGAAATGACGCTCAGACCCTCTTTATGCGAGAACAGCTGGAAATTTGTTTTGTTACATTTACTGTAATTAAAAGGAGTGCTGAGCCCCCATGAGCACAGAAAAACAAATATATGCAATCTATGAAGTTACCTCACACAAAGTCAGAATTTGAATTATAACATGAAAAATATCTTAAGACGAAGTATGCCAACAAAAAACTGAAGGAAAAGTGAAAACAAACTTCCAGTATTATGAGTGATCCCAAAGACAGGCCTGATATTCCCCATTCATGAAGGTAAAGGAGTAAGTGTCCAGTATAGCTGCATCCCATCCGTAGATCAGCTTCGTCCACAGGCCCAAAAGCCTTGATTTGACTGACTCAGTCTCTACTTTCAAAGCTCGGTTTAAAGGGATACTTCAACATTTTGGCAAATTGGCCCATTTAGCGCAATTCCTTAGTCATTTCGAACAGCATACTTACTTTATTTGTGAGGGCGAGCTATTGTTTATTCAGAGGTGAGTCGCGGAAGGTTTTCGGGACGGACACACTGACAGTGGATGGTATTTTTGCTTCCCCTCGTCAAACTCATCAAATACAAAATCCAACAACCCCAAAACACTTTGGTGGACACATTATAATCTGCACATTCACTATGCTGTGAAATATTAATGCAAAATTACGAGATTGAGTTGTTTTTGCGAAGATTGCTTAGATGGAACTACTTACTAAACATGGCATCTGGGCGTAGTGATTTCAAAAGAAAAAGTAGTTCCCAGTATTTGCTTCAGTGTCATAACGCTACAGTATTATTTGTTGCTGTTTCACAACGTAGTGAACGTGTGGATTATAACGTGTCCACCAAAGTGTTTTGGGGTTGTTGGATTGTGTATTTGATGAGTTTGATGAGGGGAACCAAAAATACCATCCATTTCCATTGTGTCCGTCCCGAAAACCTTCCCCGACTCACCTCTGAATAAACAATAGCTCGCCCTCACAAAAAAAGTAAGTATGCTGTTCGAAATGACTAAGGAATTGCGCTAAATGGGCCAATTTGCCAAAATGTTGAAGTATCCCTTTAAGACCTTTTGATTTCGTAAAGCTTACAGTGAGGACTGGTTCAGGCCTCCCTGGATCATTTTCTTAATGAAGCTGCTGTAGGTTAAGACCGCTGGAGGACCAACACTGGGCTTCTCTTCACTCCTTTTTCACTCCACATGTTTCACTACATCATGCCATTAACCATGGTCTCTCTTCCAGTGTATGAACTCTGTTCATACTGTAGTCTCTCTCTCTCTTTCCCCTCACCCCAACCAGAAAAACCGCCACGTCTGAGTCTGGTTCTGCAGGTTTCTTCTTTTAAAAGCGAATTCTTCCTTTTCCACCGTCGCTTTGCTCATGTAGAACTGTTGGGTTTTCGTCGTAAAGGTGCCTTGAAATGACTTTTGTATTTGCCGCTATATAAATAAGGCTGAATTGCATTGAACTGTGAGGCGAGAGCACGAACCACTGCACCACCTCATGGTCTAGGAATGTGATGCTGAAAGACATAAAAGATCAAAAAACAAGCACGCTTTCATGGCAACGTCTACAAATCTACAAAAAAAAAAAAAAAAAAGAGCTTCAACTATAAAACAGGGAAATGTTTTTTCGCAGTCAGACTCAGACTGACAGCCTGGAGCGTTTTGCCAGAAGGTCATTTGGCAGAGAGGTTAGATAATACATGTGTGGATGTTTTGTGGCTCTAATTAAAAATTGTGTCGTACAAATAAAACCAGACATTTTTTTATTTTCTGCTGTTTTTGTTTTGTTTGAAATGAGCCGTGCTGTGTGTAGTGGTAAGCACTCTCATCTCACAGTAACATAACCGCAGTTTGATTCCCATTTTAGAGCCTGGCTGTGTTCGACGGACAGTTTCTTTAAGACAAGGGAGAATTATAATGAAATGTTCATGTTGCTGATTAATTTATGAATTTGTAGAATATTAAGTTTCTTCTAACAAATGTACCCTCAGGTTGTGTTTTTTTTTTTCACCCTCAACAATTTATCCTTGAAGGTTGTTTTGCTGTCACCCATAGTACCTGAGTTATTATTCATGTGAATCTATTTGAATACATTAAAGAATTTAATTAAAAAAAAAAAAAAAAAAGACTTTTGAAAAGCCTTCAAATGCAGTGGTTTGATTTTTATTTTAAAAATATAACAATAGAATTAATAATAATCACTTATTCTACATGAATTGTGTGGTTAAACTCACAACAACACATTATTTATTAAAAATATACATAATGTTCCTGAGGAACTCGGTGACACTGAGGGCCCTGGCCATGCCCTCCGTGGAGATATAAAAATGTCAGAAACATTCTTGACTTCAGTAAAAGGATCATTGAGAGCTTTGACACTCAAAAGAACAGAAGGGCAAAATTCCTTTACAAATAATATATCAGGCAGCGAGAGACAGACGTGCATTCCCTTGACCTGTGAGCAACGCTAACTTTAGCACAGCACTCTGGAAATATGTTGCACTTTCGACATTTTATCTAAGTATTGTTCATCGACATGTCGGTTTTTGTAACCAGATCACCATTTTCTTGTTCACTCACTTGCTGAAATTAACAAAAATGTTGCAGATAGTATTTTTGTCATTGTTCTATTTGAAAAAAACAGGTAATTGTTGTAGTTGTGATCACAGCAGTAACATTTAGCTTGATAATTTTGTACTGTATTGGCTACTCGTTGATTCCAGTACTAATTTCCTTACTTAAAACACTGTAAATTTAACACAAACTCTTATAATCTGATGTTGTTGTACAAAGTCTTTCCACCCTATTCTGGTGGCGTGCCTCTTGAGTTGCCTATTTACAACTAAACGCCATTTCCCGTTCGCAGCTGTGATGTTTCGGCCACAAGGGGGCACTGCTGCAACAGTCAACAGCATTGTTTGTAAAAATGTGTTAACTTTGTTATTTGTGTCGAATTTGGTTTCGCCTTTGAGCGCTGGTATCCGGGTGTTTATGTTTTGGGACGGTTATTTTAAGGTGACTTGATCGGCTGTATGCATGGCTCCACTGCTGAACTCACAACAGGAAGTCAAGGAGCTGTATTGAATCTAAGAAGTAGTGGAGCTGTGCACAGAACTCATCACGGACAGCCCCACTTGGAGTATTTTTCACCAGCCGCCACCGCTCAAATGACTTTTTTCGGGGTCTGAAGGATTCTCCGAGCGAAAACTGGTCAGCCAAAAACACTATGATGCTTTCTACCCCCCATTCTTCTCCCTTCCTTTCCCGCTGTTTCAGCTCTATCAAGCAAACCTCGGATCTCATGACAACGAGCCGCTGTCATCAGAATGAACGAGGACAGACGACAATAACTTGTATTTTAATATTTTGTTTCCCTCAAGTTTGTATAACCTTTTGGCTGAGCGTGATAATGCCGGATAATTCAGAACTCAGAGGGAACCGTAATTGCAAACGCTGCCGTCTTTGTATCGGGACGGCTAATGTTTTTACAATGCCAGAGTGTAACAAAATATTGGAATATTTTTTTTTATTTTTTTAAAAAAAGGCTGTCTCTTGGAATGCTTGTGGCTTTATTTTCTGGGTAAGCTGGCATTCACCTTTTTGTGCTTGTTTTTTTTCCTTTTTTTTTTTTGGTGGCATTCACTGATTGAATTCTTATTCCGCCAAGCTTTCACTCTTTCACAGGTTTAACAAAGACTCCCTCAGACAGCGAGGGGTAAGAAAGTGAAGAAGGAATCGGGGGAGAAGAAAGGAGGAACGAAGGCAAAAGAGAAGTGTAGAGAAATTGAATGATGCTGCGTGACATTTGCTCACAAATTTAGGAAAACACATTCAGAAAAAGCTGAAATGCGGAAGGGTAGAAAATGAATACAGGAAGCGGGCGGAGAGGGAAAGAGAAAAACCAAGCGCCTCCGAGCTGTGGAAAATGACAGGCCCTTTTAGATTCAAAGCACATGGTAAAACCCAAGATTATTGACTAGAAATGTCAGCAAGGGGAGGAAGAGCATTCACAACCAAGAAGTGAGCAGGAAGAAAAAGGAGAGTGGAGAAGGAATCATGAAATGTGAAGGCGGAGGGGTGCGAAGGGAGAGAAGTTGATGCACGAGAAAGAGAAAAAACAAAGGGGGATGTTGAGGAGAGAAGTGGAGTGCGCGGCACTCAGCTGGGACGAGGAGGACGAGAAGGAGGAAGGAGGAGAGGGTAATATTTGGTTTTCGAGATGGGGGGGGGGGGGGGGGGGGAGCCAAGGGCAGGAGGTGGTGGAGGGGAAAATCACTCAAGACTTCATCAGGAGGAAAATATTACAGTCACACACGCTCACATGCAGAGAGGCCCGCTAAGCTCGAGAACGACTTGGGAAATCAGGGGAGGCTCAGAGCGAGCGCGCGATTCGGGAGTGTGTGCGCACGCTCGCGAGCGTGCGCACACACTCCGTTTAGCCTTCAGCATTTTAACAGGCTAGGTGAGGCTCGGGGGAGCGCGGGACGCGGGACTCTTCCTGCCCTACCTGTGTCTAGAATAAGAATCCATCCAGGCGTTGCATGTCTGACCTCCAGTTGAGTGAGGACTCTTTTTTTTTTCCCCCTATTTGGTTCCGTTTGTTCTCTGTCCTACATTTCATGACCTTCTCCTCCGGCTCGCAGCCTTTATGAATCATCTCTGGACTCGTGAATCAAAACTAAATCATTCACAGACTCTTTTTAGTCGGAGGCAGCGGGAGGATTTCACTGGTGGGTCCGATTGTTCCCTCTTTGGTCTCTCATCTTCAATTTTCTCAGATGTCTTCTCACAAAACAAAGAAAAAAAAAACTGCAAAAAGAGAAGCCTCCAAGACACAACAGAAGATGCGCTCTCTTCCAGTTATTTGTAGTTTATGATAATCACTCGAGGCGGCGGCGTGCTCAAACAGAACAAAACAACAGAAATCAAAACACTCATCTGACTGCTGTCTGTCAGAAGAACCAAGCGTTGGTCATACAGAGGAAGAGCTGTACAGAAAATGCACCATAGAAGTTCTGAAGAGCATTTTAAAGAGCGGTGAAAATCCCGCAGCCATGGCTGCCGCTCAAAGAGATACGATGAAGCACACTCATCTCTTTTGAATGCCTTCATTGCCTATGAAGGCATGACTGTTAATTTGTACATAGAAATCGCCACGTCGCACCCCTGACAGGACTACAGGTGTTGCAGAGATCCACAGCTCTGGTGGACCAGTCTGTCCGGAGGACAACTACCGGCCGTGCGCTCCACGAACCGGGCTGATCTGGAAGAGCGGCGAGAAACAACGGCCCGAAACATGGAGCCAGAGCCACGATGGAAAGCTTTCCATTGGATTCTATTCGTGTGTTGAAATGGCCAGACAATAATCCGACTGAAAATCTCTGGCATCACTGCAAAAATGACGCTCTCCACCTAATCTGATGAACTTGAGCTAATTTGCGAAGAAAAATGGGGGAAAAAATTCAATCTCCAGATATGCAAAGCTGGTAGAGACGTACCTCAAAAGACAGCTGTGGCTCTGCAAAGTATTGACTCAGGGGGCCTGAATACTTTTACAGAGCATACTTTTATAGTTTTTTATTTGTTAAAAAAAAAGAGGGAAAAAGTGAAAATCCTGCCTCTTTCTTTCCACTTCACAGTTATGCAGCACATTGTATTGGTCTGTCACATAAAATCCCAATATAATACATTTATATTTTGGTTGTAATGTGGAAAAAGTACAGAGAAGCTCAAGGGGCATGAGTACACTGCAGCAGATGGTTAAAGAGCAAGACAAAGATTTTTTTTTTTTAATTAACAAATAATTAAATAATCACATATATTTCATGAGTTGGAGTTAAACTGTGACAGTTAAACACTTCAAACTAAAGAGGTTATGAAAAAATATAGGCCTAGTTTATCTTAATTTCATCTGTTTTCTATCAGGCTTTAATGCATCAGGACCTCATAAGAGAGACACAAAACATCTCCTTGAAGTGTGACTACACAGACTTACTCAGGGATTTCCTTTCAGAACAGTTTTCATTCATCTTGCAGTAATCTTATCTGACAAGTTGGCTCTTTGAAAACACCTCAGTCAGGCTGAAGCTAAAATCTCCGTTGCAATACACAGAACGCATTATGGAGGAGGCTGTTTGTGTCCACCGGAGCTCAGCTGGGTTCCTGAGGGTTTAAAATGTTATCAAAGAGGTGTTACTCAGCTGCCTGTCTGTGGCTGAACAGAATATGTCCTTGTCATGATATAGGGTTAGGTTTCTACTTTGTGGCTCCTCATAAGTCAACAGCATATAAAAATAGAATCTCTCAAACCTAAAAGAAAGCTGCTTTTCCCTTCTAAACTGCTGCAACTTCATGGAAGGGCTTTTTTTATTTGATAATTCCAGGGCTCTCGCCATGGACATCACCAAATATTAGGCAAAAGGAGACAAAAGGCAAAAATAAAAGTGTTTCTCAAAATTCCAGTCTCACATACAGAAGTGAAGAAGTCATTATCACTTATTCATTGGAAATTATCGCCGCCGTTTACAAGTGCATGAAAGGTCAGAGTAACCGAGTCAGGTTGTTATTTTCTACGCTGATTGTTTAGCCGAGGAAGGAGAAAGGCGACGAACAAAGTTAATGAGACGTTTTCAAAAAAGCCATTGTTCGAGGATCAGTGCAAAAAGATGTTTGAAGACAGCCACTGATTTCTGTTGTATCATCCGTCCATTCAAGGAGAACGGCCTCAGTCAACAGGTCCGCTCACAAACATCCAGCCCTCGTCCTTTCGGTGGTTTCCATGGCGACACAGCAAGCCGCAGTGGCCAGTTGGAAAAAGCGGAAACATGGCGAACTGCGACGACAATGGCACAGAGCTGAGAGCCATCGTGAAGGCGACAGGCTCCCTGCCTTTTCCCGCTGCCCTCTTCACGCTGCCGGACAGCAGCGCCACACACACACACAAGAACCCTCCAGCCGTATGGCCATGCGAGGCGGAAGGTGAAACTAGAAGTGCTGTTTTGTGTCGATATTTGCACGGAGTCCTGCGCCTACTTGAGGTCAGTGTGTTTCAGTGTTCAAGTCCATGCAAAACCTTTTTTAAAGACACTGAGTGGATGGTGTTGGAGTTCAAACAAAGAAGTGTCCCAAACTGCAGGGGTTGTAACACACACACACACACACTCCACTGGAGCCTCTGGTACAGTTTAAGTCCATAAGTCATATGTTTGAACCTATTGATTCTCAAGAAGTTTCATAGCATTTAATGTGTTTTGATTGTTATATTTTCTATGGAAAAGAGAATGACATGCAGAATCAGAATAAATATCCGTTTTTAAAATTGTATTTTCTCAAGTATTCAACAAGCCACACGATAAATCCTCAGGACGGAAATCAGCCCAGATCCCTTCACCTGCTTTTCTATTCAGCCTTTTAGTTTAAGAAAATACATTATTGTCGTCACAAATGTTTTTCCTGCACTTAATTTTTCACTAAATTTTGATTTCTGTAATATCTGGGCTTTCAAACTGTCTCACAAGGTCAGTTTGCCTCTCTGTATTGAAATTATGAAAAAAAAAAATGTTTTTTTAAAGTTGGTTACATCCACTTCATGAGAAAAAAACCTGTTCTCCAGTGAATCAGGCTCCACTGTGATCACCGGTGCGGCTGTGG
The DNA here is from genome assembly GCF_902148845.1 of Salarias fasciatus. Lineage (NCBI taxonomy): Eukaryota > Metazoa > Chordata > Actinopteri > Blenniiformes > Blenniidae > Salarias > Salarias fasciatus. The sequence goes on from NC_043759.1 coordinate 9,775,900, forward strand.
GTGTGGCTTCTGCAGGCACTTTCACCCTAATACCCCCCTCTGCAAGCAATCCAGTAATCAAGCCTGCCGTTGGGAAAAAAAAAACAGCCTGTTTTCATTTCCACTCATGGGCCGATTGCTGCCTCAACAAGCGTGATTTTCAGTGTCTGCTCTCAGCCTGCAGCCACATGTTGCCCTTGATCTCAGATCAGGCACCCTGTACTACGCTCCCCGTCCTGTTTACTATCCTCCGTGTTCGGTTGTAAACTTTAAGCCACAATTTATTCAGGGGCACTCGTGCCAAAGTTCCTTGCAGAAGCTGTCAACAAATCACACAGCGGTGACAAAAAGTCTAATCCCTTTCTACAAACACACACATAAACTTTGGAAGTTTGTGATGTTGCCAGATATTTGGCAGACGGGACGGTGGGGGCGGCGCACCTACACCGGCTCTCTATCAGCAGCCAGCAGAGTTCAGTTGCATCAGTGACTCACTTTGGCTCGGTGGAACCGCCGGATCTGCTGACTGGGAAGCAAACGCGGGACTTTCTGACGTCAGCTTCAACTTTGGCGAACTTTGCTAATTGATTTCACGCCATTGCCCTGCGGTAACAAACTATTTTGACAGAGTTGACCTTTGAGGAAATACAGGCATTAATATGAAGCATTTGCAGCTCATTATCCGCATCGCACTACTCTCTTTTATTTAACCTTCTTGTGTTGAAGCATTAGCTGTTCCTGAGAAGATGCATATCTAGCAGGAATTTTAAACCATAAATCTTTGAACATTTTCCCTATTGGTTTATTTTAACTTGCAACAAAGTTTTTAAAAGTTCTCCACATTTGCAATAGCAACCAATATTGTGAAAGAAATCTAGTAAATCTGGTAAAGCAGCTCCCGAGAGGAGCCAATGGTTGACTGTGCCCACTTTTTTTTTTTCACTCTGTGTATATTGAACAGTAAAAATGTTAATTTAAAATGAAATACTGCTTAAAAACACAAAGACAAACACGATAAAGATTGAAGGGCTTTGTCTCTTCAATTCAGTCCGCCTGTGGCTGAGAAAATGGGCTTTTATTGGCATGTGCCTCGTAACACATTACAGGCCACCAGGGGGCTCGGGGGGGCAGACGTCACGTCACCGCCGTCACAACTTCACCACGGTGAAATATCGGTAACCCTCTCGACGCAGCTCTGCCTCGCATTTATCTTTGTGTGCCAGGGTGCGATTGCGTGGATGAGTATGAACATGTGTGCGCTGCACGTGGGCGTGCACGCTCCCCAGGCTCCACAATCCATAAAATGAATGTTCCACCTTGGCCCTGATTTGAACCCCTTACATCATCCCTTATTGTCTCCCACTTCTCTCTTTTCACACACACACACACACACACACACACACACACACACACACACACACACACACACACTAATCAGGGCGAGGCAGCCGGTGTAAGAGGCAAAGGTCTGCAAGGCTGTTTGATGGCAGATTAGGCTGGCATGTCAGACAAGAGACCAGGCCACACAGGAGGGAGTCACATGCTGATTTTGTTCAGACACACACTCACACACACACACACACACACACACACACACACTCGTGAAGGAGGAAGGCATGCAAATATTTCATCAGGAAATGTAGCAACAAAAAAAAACAACAACAACAACAACAACAACAACAAGGTCAGGCTTTTCTGTTGCAAGTTGGTTGCAAACTGGAAGTTTGAGCACAGCCGCCACAGAAACCTTGCGGAACTTTAAACAAAAACTAAAACTATGTAAGTTTTGTCTTGGGCACTGTAATGGAAATTTCTCATGTATGCATGCTTTTTCTCACTTGTAGTGCTCGCAGAGGTATTTTTGTGTAGCTCACACACTCAGATGTGTGGGGAACCGCGAATGCTTTGTCTAGAATTTACTTTTCCTGATAATCTTAGCGTAGCAGCTGCGGGCACTCGTGGGAGTCTTCCTGTGTCCAGCCTACGGCTGGGTGCAGTCAAGGCCCCTGGGAGTGAACGTAGCAGATAGTTATTAGAGGCTTGCACGCCCCTGCGAGGGCAGAACTCACTCTGTTACTCTGTTGACTGCGTGACTTCTCCTGCTGTACAGCATAATAAAAGATACCAAAACGAACTCACCGGCGGAAGCCCTTTATTAAATAAAATTGCCATAACAGTTGGCGTCACGAACAGGATCCTACGAGTGGAATCCGGCGGAGGACAGAGACCTGGTGATTGGCCATCCTGCGGACAAATTGCTGCAGCCCCGCCGCCATTGACGGACTCTATGGGGACTGGGTCTGAGCCTACCGTCCGGACCACCGCTAGGATCCACGAACTGGTTTCCCTCCTTTTCGGGGAAACTCCTACAAGCACCCGGTGAGTTCTTTCCATATTGGACTGGTTGGAGGGCGAGTGACTGATGTAGTGCCGGTCACTATAATAACAGCATAAAACTCCAATCTTCCCAGAGTGAGTGGGAGAGAGATTGGAGAGGGTTTTTTAGCACTTTTGCACCCTCGGGTCTGGGCTGGGACCGTAGAGGCGAAAAGGCCGTTGGAGACGTCCAATTGAAAATGGGTAACAGATCTGTTAAAGAGAAGAGTCCTCCAGACACCCCAATATGTAATGACATGTCAGGAAAGTATGGGCCCGAGTGTGTGGGACGTGTGAGAGAATTGAGTGAATGGTTTGGGTTCCCCAAAGGGGGGAAGTTTGAGCATGAGACAGTGACTGGTTCTGCTAAAATGTTCACTGGGAAACAGGAAAACCAGGGATAAAAAGAAGATTGAGAAGTCACTTTGGATGAGTGAAGCTGGAAGCAGAGATAGAAAGCAGAGGGACATCCGCTTAGGGAGAGAACAGGGAGAGAAAACATCATGAGGGACATGAAAGGGTTTTACTACAGATACATGTGTCTCCGTGCCATCTGCTCTCTTTCGAGGTTGATTCGTACTGGACGTCGGATGTGTGAGGAAAGTGACTGGACTCCTCCCCTTCAAACATCCATCCAACCACCGTGGCCTCTGCTCTACTCTACTCCCACCCTCTCTGACGTGTCGAACTCCACCTCTGCATCGGCTTCCTGCGGAAGGAGTGGTCTGGTCTGTCAGACACTCCCAACACATCGGCGCTGGAAAGCACCACCTCCTGGATGAATGATGGAAGTGAAAACCGAGCCAACAGCACAACATCATTCATGGTTCTTCCGAAGCAACTCTCCTCAGGGCTCAAGCTACATGACCCACCCTGACGAGGACGGAGGACGCCTGGGTGAAGCTGGTGGACAGACTGGACACTGGGTCCGTGACTGCCCACATAAGAACTGTGGACATGGACGATGGTGTGGAGAACCAGGCAGAGGAGCACAAGAAGGGGGGACACCGGGTCACGCTGAATTCTCATCCGACTGACGGAGGACATTCGGACTGAGAAGATGAAATCACCACTCACTGATGGCATGGGTGACGTACGCAAAACAACACACAACCTGCTAACCGCAATGAAGAAGCGCTTTGCACTGATACACAGCTGCACAGGGTCAGTATAGAGTAGCAGAGCTTGAAAAGAATACAAAAAACAACACACTGATTAATTGTATTTCATGCACAATTATTGATGTACATCACGCTCAAGATAACACGGAAACCTGTGGGATTTTTATTTTAGTTTATTTTTCTAAACTTGGTTGATTCTGGGACGGTGAATTGGATGTTGACTCCTGGTAATAGAAGAAAGCTTTCCATGTCCACTGAGATGCGACATGTTCTTATTGTCTAAACTTTGCCCGATGACTCTGATTGACTGACAGTCGATGATCAAACTGGAGATGGTGCTCACATCAACCGCAAATTTAAAACTTCAGACAAACCCCAGTGCATATTATATGCACTGTGCATACAGGACGTGATGTTGACTATGAACAATGTTTTTTTCCAGGACTTTGACAGTGATTTGACTATATCAACATTTTTTTGACAGGACTCAATGCGCAGCATCTGTATGTCTGTCTACTGTCCAGATGTCTTTGTTTAATGTTTCAGGTTCTCACAAATATTTCCAAAGTTCCCTTGCCAAATCCCGCGATAGGCAATGGAATGATTTGGGACGGTTCGTGCGACAACGCGTGATTTCAGCCGACTGCTGATCCAACCCTCCAATATTCGCCATCTCTCTCAGCATATCGTAAGACCTCCGCTGAAGTACATGTTCTGCAATTTGTACTATTGACATGACATGCCAATGAGCATGCTCGAATAACCACACATGCAACTGAGTTTTAAAGAACAAACAGAACACAAAGGGAACAGGAAGTTCACTTTCTTAGGATAAGAATGTAAAACCTAATTAACTTAATCTTGAGAGAGTTTTTTTTTTTCTTTATTTCAGACCCCCAAAGCGAACTGTAGAACAAACAGTTCATTCAATAGCTGCATCTTTATCAGCTGAGGAGCTGAGGACAGTTGAATATAAAACAATTGCAGAGGCCTGAGAGACAGCATCACACACACAGCCTAGTGAGCTGATGATGTGGGGTTGAAGATGCACCAATCAGATAGTTTAGTACAAAAATATACTAATGTGTTTTTGTTTTGTTTTCTGTCTGGGAAGCATTTGTTTGTTTTGTTAGAAAATTCCTGCAGGTACCCCCATCGCTCCGATCCACAATCCCGATCCTCCATTGCCAGCCGCGCCGCGCTGACCTGAGGGGAGCAGCTTCACAGCAGCGGGAAGTACAGACACACACACACACAACTAGAGGGACTCAGATTGACACAGATTTAGGGAGAAATTGGTTTTTTCTGAGCCTGTGAGGACATGTGGTGATTCTGTTCTTCTTTTTCTGCTGAGACTTTTTTTAATGCAGGAGAGAAGGAGAAACTGTTGTGGCTGTGGAAGCAGTGGACACAATAATGGAGGGAGCTGCTCCAGAGGCTGGAGGCGGGGCGGCTGGCGGTTGAGGAGGTTGTGGAGGCGATGGAGTTTTGACTACGAACGTGGAAACTTCCGACGTGATGACGACATGTTGACTGCTGGCTGATCGCCGAGGTCGGAGCATGAACAACACACACACACACACGGACACTTACAACACCACACAGACAGAGAAAAAGAGAGGTAATTGGAATTCCCAAAGTTATTTTATCAACTTTCAAATGATGATGTGTTTATTGTATCTGGTCACTCTCAAGGGGGAAATATTAATGGTTCAACAGGACTGATCAATCCTGATAAAGGGAGAAAGAAGAGGCAGCAGGCTGCCTCCCTTATGGGTCACTTCTCCCCCCACAGCGCTGTGGCTCTGACCACAGGCTGTGAGGCTCATCGTCTTAGTGAAATTATTTAAGATGTCATGCTTTAATATTTTGAACTTTATGTTTATCTGTACGTATTATGGAGAAAATATACCAATGCTAAACACACAAGAGAACTTATTTAAAGGTATAATACATGATTTTGATTTCCGGGTGGATCACCTAAATAATTGGTGGGTCCTTTTGTCAATCATTCTGACGAGCTGCTTTCGTAAGGCGGTTCTCCGTGCTTGCGCCCAATCAACTTCTCCCTTTTGCGCATTCAGAGTGTTTATGTAGCCGGTGAGCTTCTGAGCTAGTACTTACCGATGGCGAGTCTGACATAATGAAACTGTAACTGTTTCGGGAAAAAAGCTTTATTTATGAGCGAGGCGGATCGCAGAAACTGTAAACAGAGCACGCCGGAGAAGAGGAGATCGCGCTCGTACACTTCCGCGTTTCCTGGGAGAAGCAGGAGAGCCGGGCGGATGGTCTGGCGCATGCGCGTTGTTCAAAAAGTGAGTAACAGACTTGGGGCTTCGTCTTTTCGAGAAAATCGTGTATTAGACCTTTAAGTGAAGGTTTGTTTATGATTGGCTACAAGAACCCTCAATCAAATGTCAGTTTCAAGATCCACTGACACAGATGGAACTTCCATCTCCATCTGTTTTAGCTGGAATATTTGTGGACTGAACAAAGATTATGTAGCTTAATAGGCTCGGTTAAACCTTGCTGAGTAACACTGAGGCCAAGTGTCACATTAGCAAGTCCTGGATGATGACAGTGGTTACAGGTATTGTATGTGTTATGGCGTGAATAACTGCTGAAGGTGTTTAGTTGAGACGGACGGTCCATATGATACACCTGATTTCACACCAAATCCGCTCACCAGGAAACAGGTTGTCTCTTTCCTGGGAATGTATTCCTGCTGTCGACAGTTTATTCCAAATGATTTTGATTTTATTGCTCCCATTAGGTCTCTGACTGCATGTTTGCAGGTTTCCTGGACTCCAGATGCACTGGAAGCGTCCCGGGCCCTGCAGTCTTCCTTCACTTTTCTGTCTCGACCTGTCATTTCGTTGTTTCTGATATTGAACAAACTGTGATGTTATGGTTCTGATAGTTCTGGTAAAATGATAATGTTCCTTCTATATTAGCAGCTTGCTTCACGATGCGCTGTTTTGACCGCCAGGCTCAGGTTGTTTGGGATTCACGCCGGGGGAATGGACGGCGTTGAAGGACATGTTGATAACATGCAGCTTGTGTTTGAGGTTGTTTTCATGGAGCTGTCTCTTCAGACTGCTCAGCCCCTCCTTTACACTCTCACCAACTTTCTGGGGAATGAGGACAGTTTTTTTTCCTCGCTTGGAGCTTCGATTAACAGACTAACCCATTCTGATGTGATATATTCTTGGTGTACATGGTGGTTCTGAGGGGGGAATGGTACATCAGGCCTTATCATTCCCGCCAGGTTACATCATTGTGGTTTTCTGGGAAGTTCTCAGTGGTGGCAGAACAGCACTATAGAGTGTTTGGTGTGTGCAGCTCACAAGGCAAGGCGAGGATAACGCTGTGGGGAATGCTGCTCATCTGCCACCTGAGTACCCTGTGACCACCTGATGGTGGACTTTGTGGAGCTGCTCTGTTTCAGATCAGACAGACCATCACAGGGCCCTTCCCCTCCTGGCTGAAGGGCCTCTCCACTCTTCGCTGGCTGAACCCAGGTGACTGGATCCGGGTGAAGGACTTCTGCAGGAAACACTGGAAGGCCAGGCAGTGGTGGCCAGGTCCAGGTCCTGCTGGACTCATGCTGCCTTTAAGGTAGCAAAGCGAGCTACCTGGAGCCAGGCGAGTCGCTGTAAGCCTTTCCCAGCACCACCCTGACTCCAGCAGCTGATCTCCCAGCCACAGGGCAGAATAATCCCTGAGATCAGCTCCTGTGTGAGGTAGTCCACCCTCCACCAGGCAACGGTGAAGATGTTCCTGCTCCTGAGGGTTGTGCTGCACACAACTTGTGACTCGCTGGAATTACGAGAAACACGTTATCGGCATTACTGGTAGCGAGCGGTATCAGTCACGGTCAATCCTATTATCATCATCATCATCTGAAGTGAAAATGTGTCTCCTGATGTGAGCAGTCTCCAGCACATCTGCCACAAAAGCTTTTCCCGAGGGGATTTCAGTGTCCTCGCACAGGAGGTGCAGAATCGACACAAGTAAATACACCTTAAATTAAATTAACTTGGGGAGATAACGCTGCTGCTTACCTCCGTGTGGGAACCATGGGAAACCCTGTGAGGAAAGCATCATGGGAGCACGGGGATGCCTCGCGCTGAGACGTAAATGGGAAACCAAGCCTTCGTGGAATGAAAGTAATCATGTTAGCTGCTAGAATACACTTTTGTGACCAAGTGTGTTTGTGGTCTTGATGAATACATACAAACAGAATTTGATTTTTGTGCACTTTGAGAAAGATCGAAGCGAAAGTGAAGAGCAAAGCTCACAATTGTTTGGCATCAAAACTGCACTGTGATGCATGATAATAACCCACGAGCCCCCTTTTCATGCCAGTTAAGTTCAGGGCAAATCAATAGAAAACAACAATAACCACAGCAAAATGGAAATATAGCTTTCTTTTTGTGCAGTAAAAACCCCACTTTGCAGAAAGTGCTCCCACACAGTGAGAGCAGCCAGTGTCGTTGCTCTTTCAGCCATAAAAGCCCAATTTGTGCGACTGAATTTTACTTTCCCCGTTGCTCTGAAACAGACCTCCTCAACTTTTGACCTTGTTGATGATTAAGATTCATGCGATCGTTACAGCTTCACGCGGCAGTTTTTCATGTGAAATTTAATGACCTGAATATTTCACGCGTGCTGCCACGAGGAGAGAGGCGGCGAATTGTAATGTTTCCGTTGAAATTGGAAAAAAAAAATTCGTAGAGGGTGGAGAGAGAGAGAGAGAGAGAAAAAAAAACACCCTCAAAGCAAATTTCTGTCTATTTCTATGCCACTCTCCACCATTTTCATACTGGAGCTGTGGCTGCTGAAAGAGCCGAACACTGAGGAGGCACACGAAGCTGTCATGATCCAGAGAAATATCAAATAAATACACAGAGCACGTCACAATCAGACACCCGGGGGATAAAAGTAAATCGAGACATACGTGCAACATCAAAGGTGCTAGCTTTCACCTTTTTTTGTTGATTTATTTATTTATTTATTTAGTGAGCAGGTTTCTGAGCTCAGAGAAGCTGGTAATTGTGGCACATTGACACACTGAATAGTATGATGGGTCAAATAAGGTCTGGGTCTCTGTGTGGATGTGGAGCACGGTGAGTTCTGCCCTGGTTTGATTTTTCACATTTGCATGTTCTCCCTGTGCGCATGTGAGCAAAATAAGGTGAATACATAAGGCTCCCTTCAACCTGCCGAACATTTCTGTGTTTTAATATTCATTTTAAACTCATTCGTTCGTTCTGTTGTCCGCACAACGTCTTGGCTAAAATGAACAATTTCCATAGGAGGAGGAGGAGGAGGGGCTCAAACGGAGAAAGAATACAATGCATGCGTCTGTCTGTCACCTGCCATCTGGAGCACCGCGCTCAGTCAACACTTTTCACTCAGCCAACAGTTTAAATCAAACAACTTTATTGACAGACACAACAGAGGGAAAAAACACAGTTAATGTGCGCTAACGCGCCGAGGAAACAGGATGATGAATGTACTTAGGTTGAAACGGTGGAGGAGGATAAACACGGTGTTAAGGCCACTGTTCTCTGGCCGTTAATTGTTTTAACCTTTCTTCATCTGGGCGAGGTTTACTTACACACACACACTGTCACGTACCCACACACACACTGGGGCCGCCAGCTGGAAGCTATAATCCCAGTCACCAGTCAGTGCAGTTAGTTTACTGTGGAATTCACTGGTTTTGTTCAATGTTCTTCATCACTTTGGCTGTAAATATTCTTTGTTTCCTTTTTCCATCCAAATTTCATTGAGTGAAAAATGGGCCAATATGGTTTAGAATGAGGGCTTGAATGGGAATGATGCTGGCGTTGTGATGTACGACTTACTTTCAGTTTTCGCGCCGCAGCACCATTTGTATTGCACTGTTTAATCAATTCTTTGCTTCTCCAATACAAGGCAAACACAAATAACAGATGTATCTGGTTCCATGTTTTTGTCCCAGAATGCATTTCACAACAGTTGCATCAGGTCCATGTCAAATGGGCCAGTGTGTGCAAGGTTATAACAGTAAATAAAGAAAATACTGTGTTTAGTTTGTTGAACTGATGCCTCTGGAAATAATATTTCTTCCCCCCAGAAGAATTGGAGAGAATCAGACAGAACTGAGAGAAATTAAGAGTCAAACTGTGTTTCACCGGGCGTGATCATGTTGCACAGCTGCTGGAAACGCAGTCGCAGGAAACGTGCGTCCAGGAGAATGACCTCCGCCTGACCTCTCTGACGCTGCTCAGTCTCTCACACAATAAGACGTGCATAAACACGCACACGCACACACACACTGACACACATGGTCTGGTGGTGTTGCTGATGTTGGCACATTTGCGCTCTGGGACAAGAGCTGCTTCATTGGCACTGATTACTGCTTTATCCTTCCCCTGCAAACACCAGCCAACATCAGCCTGCATACCAATGGACTGCAGGAGCCAGACAGAGACGGGCTGGAAAGAGAGGGAAGAGGCAGTGGAGTGGGGACGCCGTTAAACCACTGTGCCAGAGAACAAAAAAGGAAAAAACACAAAACACTGACACTTTTGCCGCAGGTCAGTTTTTACATTACAAAACGTCACTGCATTAATCTTACGCCAAAAGATTTTTGCATAGTTTAGAGCGAAAGTCGACTCCGTCGCATATGAGCAGTAAACGGGAGATTTATTGTAGCAATTAGAAAAAAATAAAATGAAATAAATAAAAGTGTGCTTGGAACATAAAATAATTTAATTTGTTGTTTGCTGACAGTCTGTTCTGTAGGAGTGTTTCCCAAGTAAATTTCTCAAAATTAGATTTGCTCATGTATTAAAACAAAAAAACAAGCAAGTAATTTTAAGATTAGGTAAATGTTTGTTTTTGTATTTCTCTGTTTTATCGGGTGCATCTTACTTTCTACACAACCAAATTGGTCCATTTGATCCCTAAACTAAACAACCCTGAGTATTTTTTATTCAAGAAAATCTTGCTATTTTGTATAGAAATACCACCATCATTTGAAAAGCTAACACCTCCAGTATTTTATACATTCAACTTCACCATCAGTCTCTGTGTCAAACTCACAATTTTCATAAATCAGAGATAGGAAGATAAATTTCAGTCTTCAGATTTTACTGTTATAAAGATGTAATTACTGTACCTACTGCACTTATGCATGTCGTCTCACTTTATAAATCTTATAATGTGAGTAAATGTTTCGAACATTGATTATTTGTGTTGTTAACAGATATTTTGCAGGAGAATCTAAACATATGACCAAAACGTGCAAAATGTTTATAGGGTGTTTGTCCCCAGAAAATGGTAGTAAAAACATTTCAGAGGTACAAGAGTAAAGATGACACTTTCTGCTGTTAATAAACCATATTTAGTGGGCAAAAGCTTTTACCTGACTTTTGATTTACTGGACTCCAACCTTCTGTCAACTCAGCATATTGGACCTTCACACTACGATTCTGTTAACTACAGAGCGCAGCGTCACACTGAGTTATGTTTCTGTTCTGCAGGTTCAGTATGGAAAGATAAAATTCAGCACCTCTGCCTTTTCCACTGCGCACACACACACACACACACACACAGGGCTGTGAAAGGTACACATCTTTTCAAAGCGGAATGACTGTGGCGGCATTTTCTTGGAGACGGAGAGGAGCTGAAACTGGAAAAGTGCACACTGAAGGCCACGGTGACGGACTCGGGACGTGTCGGACGGGGGCTTCCTGAATGAGCCACAGTCTGAAGGACGCTGATAAGACCTGATGGGAAGACCTGCTTTTCACAGACGGAACAAAAACTCACAACAAACCCTGACAAAACCTGTCAATACATCCAGCAAATACCCCCACATACAGTAAAGTAGGGGTATTAGAAGCTGATTGTATCGTGATAATATTCAGAGAAAAGAGAGACAAATGTACATTTTCAGTTTGAAGCACATGAATTAAATCGAATCTTTTACAATTTTCAGGTTAAATACTGTGACAGCAGCCAAGAAGTCTCGATCATCAGCTGCATGCCAATGAAAAAAAAAAGGAAAATAGAGAAAATAAAACTGAGCAAGAGTAAAACAAACATGAATCCTTTTTTTTTGGAAGAATATTGTTGCAGAAAACCAACCACAGTACAACAAATGAAGTTGTTACGGATCACAATGGGAACACTGGCTGAATTTGGAGGAACATGGAGGGAGATTGTTGGAACTGGTGTTGCACAGGAACATTTTTTGCCAGCTCAATCCTTTGTTTTGGCAAAAAAAGACGTTTCGTGACCAAACTATTCCAATTCCCCCCCCCTGTTGAATTGCAAGATGCCTTGGGACAGTTTGATACCATATGTGGCTGTCTGGACGTGAACCAGGGTCTTTAAGCCTCGACTCAACAGACACTGTGAAACGTCTCCATTAAAGCTGCTACTCTTCCTAAACAGCGACTTCACACATACATGGTTGTTTTTTTTTCATGCACTTTATAATTAAAGGCCAATTTTAGCAACATCTGCTGTGTTTTTTTTCAGACAACAGATGCTCAGATGTAATGGCAAACAGCTGATGTCACAGTTAATAGATGAGGATTGGTCCAGGATAGTCTAAATTTTATTCATCTGTGAGACTGGGCAAAATTTAATGTTTCAACATGCTTCAAAACAGGCTACTGAGAAAGAACAAAGAAAATGAAACAGAAATACTCTTTATCGTTACGTTGGAAGAAGCAACGTATTGCAATAAAAGATCTTGTGAAAACACTGCGCTGCGGACATCTGCCTTCACTCCGCTGTACCACTCTGCATCTCTTACATCCATTATAGGAATTACAACTCCTGAGCCCGTAATGAATTTGATGGGACAACATGCACAGAAAATGGCATTGATGGAGTTCTGCATATAACTGAAATAGCTGGCTGCTATTTTGTCATTATTTCAGTAAGAGCCCTAAAAAAAATCTAACATATAAACATTGGGTGGACTACTCATCCGCTGTCCTGATCATTTTATTTTACCATAAGAAGGGACACATTTAATGAGAGCTGTCAAAACTGACTAAGCTGTAGTGACACTAATGTCAATTATCATTAAACTCAAGTCTCAAAGATGTGCTTTGTTATTTCTCCACATCAAAAGACATCATGGTCATCTATAGGGATCAAGGGGAGCATAAAGGATGGACGTGCCTCACTCTATAAATGGTTACAACAGTGACACGTCCACTTTTCCACTGGTTCAACAGTTCTGAAAGGACATGAGGGACATTCACACGTTTTCCTTCCATTGGGAGCAATTTGGGGTTCAGTGACTTGCTCATGACTTGACATAATGACAGGAGGGAATTCTGGGGTCACACCTGAAACCTTGCAATGGAAAGACAACCCGCTCTGCCAACGGAGCCACATCTGCCCACATCAACATTACAGTTGGCTGGAAAATGTGTTTCATTAAAATATATAAAATCCACCGCTTCCCCTATCATCATGATTACTACTTGCAATGTGTGAAGACCAGTGCATGCTGGGAAAACAGAAAGCCGTTTGGTTCAACTCCAGAAATTTAACAACTGAGGTGAGAAATGCAAAAAAAAATGAAAACAAAAGTGAAATATCCTAAAAAAGCATTGGATTTTATGAATGAAACATCAGTAAATACATTTTATTACGAACATGTTACATTTTAAATCATTCCAAAGTGAGTTTCTAAGTCAAGGATGTCCTCAATTATGAAAATCTCAAGCTTCAATATAATGTAAAACGAGCATCCTACAGGAGGGATCATTCATGAACATTTGGTGGAAATGTCTGAAAAGCTGCATGTAGCAGGCAAAAAGTCAGATTCCGCTCAAGTTAATGATTTGTGTGAAGAAAAGGTCTTTGACTGAAGCAGGTCTGTCAGAGTGCATCAATAAAACCTGCAATTAGTTTGATATTCTGATATTTTTGTTCGATAGACAGACTTGGATTGACAAAGAGTAAAGCAGTTATATACAAACTATATATAGGAAAAAGTATTAAAATGTAGAATGATGAGCACATAATGTTAAGTAGACTCTCTGAAGGGGAAACTTTTCGCCACCGAACTGCTTTAAACTTAAGAATAGCACTGCTACTGGAAAGGTTTTTATTTTACAGCATTGCAAAAAGATGTTTGTGCCTGACAGCCACAAAAGAAAACAGGAATCTGCCATAGGTGAGCGGGTAGTTATATCCAGGTGTGCTATGATTGGAGCTAATTGGCATTTGAATCCATTTCTCACACTTTTGCACTTGAATTTTTGAAAAGGTCGCTCAGGAAATTACCCACCAAAGATATCGCACTAAGGATGGTTCTTATCAGGGCCCCACCGCCAAATTGTGGTGCAATCCCGGTCCTGTTGCGCCGCGTTATTAAGCCATTATTGAAGGCTTTTAATAAGCCATCATTTCCGCAACATGGGGACAAGCCTGCTGAGGAATTCTAACTGCAAGTTTCACAACAGCAATTTGTGCCACTTACAAATTTCATCCATCAATCCATCTTTGGTCCTGATTTCCCCAATAATGTGGGAAGAGAGAGACACACACATCACAATCAGACACTCACATTGACAAACCGGAGGGCAACAGTTACCTGCAAACACATGATAAATGCTCATAACGAGCAGAGAGCTTAAAGAACATAGTTACTACAGCCACAAGAAAATTGATATAGGCTACTTTTTAAATCCTCAAGAACAGTTTGTCGCCAAACATTGAATTTGAGCTTTATTGATCCCCTGTCCAACAAGGACGAAGAGCTTCATTGTGGTTATATGATTATAGGTGGTGATGATGATGATGATGAAGATGATAGCTTCCATCTGCATCACCTAGGCAGCCACTAACACCAGCGAAAGACAGACCTGCTTTTATAGACCGTCTCCTCACATCGCTGCCATCTGTTCAGTTTCATCTAATAATCATGCTCCAAAACAACAACAGCCTAATATCGCTTTATTGGTGTCAAGGTTATCCCTTTCCTTTTTTTTTTTATTTTTATCCAAACGAAATTATTGACAGCCACAAGTTTATCGCATAGATTCACTGGAGATAAAATCATTTCCGTAACCGTATCCTCCGCAGAAGGGCATGAGTGTAGATAACTGTCATCCAGCATTTACATAAGTGTTATTACACACCATCTCACAGAGTGGTGGTCACCGCGGTTTTTTGATGTAGCTGCAACATTTACAGGCACACTACTTTGCTCCTTTGCTGGCTTTTATGTTGTTTTGGGGTTTGTTTTTTTTTTCCAGCAAATACACCACAAAATACTGGTTCTCACACTGAGCAGTCTGTCTCCAGCAACAATGAAAGCATGGCAGCTAAGTGCACTAATATTTTCACCTGACACTTCTCTGTAGCCGACCCTGCTCTTTGACCTCACCTGGAAACTCACAGGAGAGGCTTTTTCAGCAGGGATCAATAGAGAATCACAAACAAAAAAAGCTTACGATGTATTTTTCTGTTACCTTAGTGTTTTCATCGAAGCAACAAACCCCAACCCAAAAAAATAAATGCATGAATATTTCAAGAATGTCAAGGACAGAATGCTGGAATCCTGCGATGGGAAATTCAGTATGTACGGCATGACTATCTTTAAAATGCTGACGTAACATGTCCTCTCCAGAACAGCTAGGAGTTGAAAACCTCGCCTCCCTCCTGCTTTCCATACTCCTCTGAAGCAGCTCCACAAGTACACAAGCACCTTCGGGGGGGACTGAGCCGACGCAGTTATGTTTTTACTCTAAAGACACACCCATTATTCTGCAAATAGCCAGACCTCTCCAAGTCTCGCGGTCCACAGATTCACGGCCAGAATGTGTGTCTGTTCCGCTCGGCTACGGCAGTAGGAGGCACATATGTGCATGCATTTCTGCACATTTGCATACTAATGTGCGAATCTGTTAATCACTTCCATGTGAGAGATAGACCAACTGACACATGTCATTTGAATCCATTTGTGGACAGCTGTATGCGAGTGTGTGTGTCAACGTGTTTTATCCGCGCTGTACGGCAATGCAGCATATATGATTTAGCTAGTAATTAGGGGATAGAGACGTATCCAATTATTGGGGTTGTGAAATATCACCCTGTCTCAGTAGTTATTCCAGCGCTGTCTGCACTCTGCCTTATTATTACAACAGCTGCATATATGATTAGGTGTGTGCACGTAAGACGGGGAGAGAGAGAGAGAGAGAGAGAGTCAGACATGGAAATAAAAGAAGAGAGGGAGCAACTCCAGTGTATGTGTGTGTCTGGGAAAGGCGGTCTCTACAAAGGAAACTCATTTCTGCTCGTTGTAGATTATAGGTGGCAAGACCACATGCCTGTAGGAGCTGCAGCCAAAGTCATTGCTGACAGTCCCATGACACCCCGTGTGTGTGTGTGTGTGTGTGTGTGTGTGTGTGTGTGTGTGCGCAAGCCACCACATGGGAAAAAAAAATCTTTTATTACCTTCTGCACTTTTCTCCTTCTCAGCCTCAGTTTAAGTACATGGATACACACAAAGGGAATTATATCTCATAAATGAATCACGGCACTCTACAGTGTGAGAGGACTAAGAGGCAATCAGCTTTGCTCTCACATGGAAGTGTGAGCACACACACGAAGACATGCAAACAGCTGTGTGGATGACAGTGGGCGGGGGGCGAATTTGTGTAAATATGTACAATCATAGCTCATGGACGGGAAAAAGTCACCGCTCGCGCTGTCTGTCACCAGCGGAAACAAAGACCAGGAGACCGATCTGTGTCAGCAACTGGAGAGCTGCTATCTCCTGCCATCTGGGAGAGGAAGAGGAGAGGTACTCTCTGGAGCTCTCCAGATGCTGCCTGAAGAGATGCACAGATTTCTGAGGCAGAAATAAACACAGGAAACAGTCACTCGGTACAGAGAGGTCTGGTATAAACAGTAAGGTGGCTATCCGCTCGGGGTAGTGGTGCTGAAAAGAAAGACATCACTGCAAAGCAGATACAACCAGCATTTGTCTGGCATGCAACATATGCAAGTATATAATATTTTATGCATGCAAAAGTAAGTCACCCGGTGAAATTTGATATGGATTTCATTTCAACTGAGTTTTGTTCCGAGACACAACATGAGAACAAAGTAAAATATTATAGACTTTGTATTAATCTCCCTCTGGACTCCTTTGTTCTGTCGCTGCGTTGCACACAAACACACACACACACACACCTGCCTCCAACGCCTCCTTTTAAAATGTCTAGTTCACAAACAGGCACCGCGGAGACAGGCGGGAGAATGCAAGAGTTGAAGAGTACAGTGAGGCTGCTGGAGCATGTGGGAATCATTTACAGGTTACCCATGGGATATGTGAAGGATCCAACCTCCTCGTGTATTCAAAAGAGATGAAGCCACATTAGTCATGTCCTGCAGTAACTGTGCATATGATAAAGAAGCAGCTGATGGCACTCAGCAGCCCGGGCTTCTCTCTGAGATGTGCCAGTTGTTATCGGAAGTGACTTTTTCCTTGAACTTGCTGATCATGTGGAGAATTCCACAGCTCTCTGACAACAAAAACCATGCCACGGTAACAGCCGCCCATCGCCGCCAGCCGCCCTTGCGCGCGCGCCATTGGAACGTCTCACTGACTGGCACAGCGCGCGACAGTTCCCATTGGTCGGGAGCGCGCGCAGCCGGGACGGAGCGCCAGTCACAGGCTGCGGAGGCGGAGCGCGGCGGCCGAGGCGGAGCTCTCCGTGGTACTTAAAACGGAGCAGGCGCTGAAAAAGAAGTCAAGTACGAGCTCGCACGACAGCCGGAGCGCCCCGCGCGCGGTGCGGAGAGTGAGGGACAAGCGTCAGAAGAAAGAGGAGAGGCACGAGGGGGAGCAGGAGTGCAGGGGACAGTGCTGCCCTCTGTTCAAATGGACAACAAGGATATTTAACCATTTGCCCTGGGAGCGCACAGGTATCCTTCGCTTTTTTTTTTCTTTTCTTTCAGTTTTTCCTTCATTTTTTGCTCATGCGTAAAGACACCAGACTGGCCTTTATTTATACTGGCTTCTCTTGTCTACTTTTTACGCAGAAGCTGTCAGCCGCATACAGATCCCCCCCCCCCCCCCCCCCCCCCCCCCCCCCCCCCCCTCTCCCATGCTTTCTTTGCATCGGAATCACAGGCTTTTCACATTCCACTGGAATTAATGATTGACTAATGTGTGTGAAGGGATCAAGGGGCAATGGATCATTGATTGTCTCAGTGTACTCTTTCTGCTCAGTAATAAGAGGGGATCGTTTCCCTGCGTGTCGGTGATTTCTGGAGAAGTGAGAAGCGCTTTTCTCCAAAACACTCCTTATCTATTGAGCACGGGGATTTAGCTGCAGCCAGTCGCTCGTGCATAATGTGTCTTGTTCAGTGAGAGGTAAATGTAATTGCTTGGCGCCGTGTTTGACTGCTAATGACACTACTCTCTGGTTCCCACACTCCAGACACCGCAGTCCATGCCTCTGCCTTGCCGGGTCATTGATGGGAAATCAACTGGATCGGATCACCCACCTCAACTACAGCGAGCTGCCCACGGGGGATCCGTCCGGGCTGGAGAAGGACGAGCTTCGGGTCGGTGTCGCCTACTTCTTCTCTGACGAAGAGGAGGAGGTGGACGACCGCACTCCGTCCGACTGCGGCTTCACCAAGGACCACAGCCCGGCCGAGGAGGGACCCTTCTCGGTGAGCGAGGTGGAGTATTCAGCCTTCTGCTCCCAGGAATGCATCTTCTCCAAGCTGCGGGAGAACGAGGACTTGAACGTGTACTCGGCCAAAACTTTGCTGACTATGTGCAAACCCGGGGACCTGCTGGAGCTCGTGGCCACCGCGCAGGCCCCCCACTGGGCCATCTTCGAGCAGGACGACCAGGTCATTCATCTGCAGATGGGGGAAATCCGCAAGGACAGCCTGCTTGAGATCAGCAACGGCCGCCACGGGAGAATAGTCAACAACCGGTACCGCTACCGGCCGCTGCCCGCCGATCTGGTGATGCAGAACGCGGTGGGACACCTGGGCCTGAGCCGCGAGGAGATATGCTGGACCAACTCGGAAAGTTTCGCAGCCTGGTGCCGCTTTGGGAAACGGGAGTTCAAAGCGGGAGGAGAGGCGCACTCGGCGGAGCAGCAGTACTTCCTCAAAGTTCACCTGTCCGGCAGCGGGGTGCACACGCTGGTCTTTCGCAGCCTGGAGGACATGATCCGGGAGAGGAGGCGGGTGGACGCCAGTGGAATTCTCAAAGAGCTGTCTTTGGTTAACGGGGGCAAAGAGTGATCAGGGATTCCGTTTGATATCGTCTCCTCCGCCCCGCTCTCGCCCTCCCCGCCGCCTCCAAGCCAAGGCGCACGGACGCACACGGTTTTTTTTTTCTTTTTTGCGCGCGCGCACAGATAACACACATATATACACACACACACTCGCGCACCCAAGCACACGGACGCACACACATGCAGAGACCTGTTGGTTTTGGACTGTCTGCTTGTCTCGGATGGACCCGGGATGTCTGGATCTCCCATCAGTTTTCTTTTTCTTTTTTTTTTTTTAATTGTGAAACGAGAGCGCGCGGCCATATAAACAGACAACGCCCCTTCACGTTAGATTTCGTGCTGAGTGGGACACACGATTTCTAATTAAAAAGAAAAAGAAAAACAACAACAAGAAGAACATTACCCGGGGAAGCGAAATCACCTTTCCAACCTCCACATTGCGCACACGGCTCGGTTTGGTTTCTGTTTAATTTCTCGGGATAATGGAGCTGGCCCCTTTTCTGCAGAGGGTGCTGCTGCAGCAGACCAGACGGTGAGACCGGGAGAGGGAGGGGATGGGGTGGAAGATAGCCTCTGGGATGGCTCTCCAAAAAGTCTCCCTTCTATTTTTTTACTGTTAGCTTTAAGACCGGGACATACCACTACACAGATCCAAGCCACTAAGTCATAGACCTCTTGACAGTTCCTGCTGGCTACGCAGTTGCCTAAACAAAGCATTTTTGGCTTGATCAAGCTCCCCTATTTGCCATATCAAAAGTATTGTCATTTTCCCAATGCTGTCATCCTGCTCCACAGCACTGGATGTATGTGTAAATTGTATTCTTATATATTGATTTCAATTTGAGTCCCTTATTTTTGTATTTAAGTTTAGTGGATTTAACCCTGATCTCTTTTTTTGGTTCAAATAAATGGAGGTTGAAATATGAAAATAAGATCTTGGTCTACCAGGTGTTGTTTGGTCACACATACAAACACAATCTCTCACTCCCTTTCTCTCTCACACACACACACACACTTACACACAGGGGTATATGAATTATTGATGTTCCACTGCCTCCTGACCTGCCTTCAGCCAAATAGGCTTCATATATCTCCTCAGTATTTGGAGGCAGTAAAATGGTCATCTGCATCAAACCCATAAAGGTTTTATGAAAAATCCATAAGGGATCTGGGAGCTACAGTATATAGGCAGCTGTATAAAGTCATTTTGAAGGCTAGTCAGTGGCCACAGGCATTATTTTCTTTAAGCAGATTGCATTATGTTGATATTTGTGTCTCGCTGTCTGTGCTTTTCCTGCCTTACAATAGGCTTTCCTGACAATTTGCCACATATTGTACAACTATGCAACATGTTTATCGTAAAAAAGAACATATTATTATGACTCCTGTGGTGTCTTTGCTGTGGATTTATATCTGGACTGGATGTTATTCCTGTTATGAGGGTCAGAGAGCTCTCTCTTTTTTTTTCATGGGAGTCTGATGGGCTGTATCGGTGATGATGAGTCCAGGCGGGTCACTGGTGTAACGACGGCCTGAAAGGTCCAGAGGAGAGGTTTATTTGAGGCTGAAATGTGTCCCTCTGTTGCCGACTGCCTCCGCAATTCTGTGATTCCCTTTTGACTGTATGCAGAAAAAGATGACCACTGTGCATGGTGGTGGAGATGAAGAGGTTTTCAAAAATATCTCCATATCCCTATACAACTGGGCCGGTAAAATCCTCATCCCGAGGTATGTACTTGTGGCTCGAGCCTCTGTGGTAATGAGTAAGAGAGCTGCAGTTGTTTTGGCAGTAGCCGGCTGAGGGGGATGGTAGACAGACTCAGAGATACAAAGAGAGAGAGCATGCAGGGTTACCCATGTGTGCCCATGTCTGTCTCTGGTGGTGCTGATGTTATTTGGTCGAAATGATGTTCAATAACCTGTTTTTCCTTAATCAGATGCAGGTCTTAACGTCTGTTCTGCATATCTGATTGTGCAGATGTTGCAGTCTGAGCCCACAGATGAGTCTCACGTCAGAATACAAACTAATAGGCCTGTGAATCATGTAAACATGCCTTGGGAAGATTTACTCCAGCTATTGACCCAAATACTTTACTGTATTGGCTTTGCTCAAGGATATATTGGCACATTTCTCTCTTGTTCCATCCTTTTATTCTAATTTACTTCAGTCTCTCAGAGCCAGTATTCTTCCACTTTGAATTCCAGCATGCACTGTATTCCTTTGTAAAGCTATGCTAATACATAAAACATATGTCAAAAAATACCAAAAAATGAAAATGAAGATGCTTACTGGAGTATTAAATTGAAACACTACTGGTTGCCAACTATATTACCTTTGCAAAGAAACACGGAGTCCAGATGGATTCAGATAAACAAAGCTGTTTCATCAGTTTGCTTTTTTCTGTTTTACCTGCCGCCTGGTTGTACGGTTAATCTTGAGCAGGGTTCTGCGTTAGACCGAGGTTGCCTCAGGTGGGTGACTGCGTTGTGCGTGCATGTGTGTGTGTGTGTGTGTGTGTGTGTGTGAGAGAGTGTGTCAGACGTCCCCTGTGAGTTTGAAAAATCAGGGTACTGGGGCAGCCGGTGTTGGAGCTTCTATGTGTGTTTGTGGTTGTGACTAATAGGCCTTACGAAGAGAGCTGCTTTGGTGCATGTGTGTGCGAGTGTGTACATGCCTTTGTGCGTGTGTGTGTGTGTGTGCGCGCGTGCATGCCTGCGTACACTCCAGGCAAACAATACAGCCCACATTGTTATCATGAGGAAAGATTTTTGCCATCTGATAACAAACTGGAAATGTACATTGTGTGTGTATTTGTATGTATGTGTGTGTGTGTGTGTGTGTGTGTGTGTGTGTGTGTGTGTGTGTGTGTGTGTGCGCGCGAGCCATATGCTGTGTGCATGTATAGTCACAAAGATCGGCAGCTTTGTATCCGTCTGTGACTGTGTGAAAGTAAAACGCTGTTACTAGGGAAACCTCCACACACTGTATATGCTCTGAGGTCTTGCGCCTGCATGCATCGGTGTGTGACTGTGCAAACCTCTCACAGCTTTCAAAGCGAGCCGTTAGCTTTAATAACTACTGGAAGACAAACACGTGACAGCCATATCTTTCTTTCTTTCTCTCTTCATCTCGCTTCTCCTCTCTTTCAAGCGCACATGCATTGTTTCACTGGGGACGAGCCATTGTTCCTCCAGCTTGGATGTTCAATTCACATAGGGGGTTGTCATCAGTGTGTGTGTGTGTGTGTGTGCGCGTGCGCGCATCTGGACAAAGCAGATCCTTGCTAGCCTGCTGCCAGCTAAATCAGTGGTCTCGGAGGACTTGTTCTGAGAAGAGGGAACAAGACAGAATATTCTGTCTGCGCTATGCCTTTAAGAGGATCTCCCTCTAATCTAGATACCGGGTCTGGACTCCCAGTAGGTTTGAGGATCTTTCTCCTCCGCTGCCATTCTCGAGGCCGGGTGCTTTATTGAACAGCGACACAGCTGCCGATGTAAATGAGGCAGCAGCAAATGGGCTACATGTTGTTAAGATGAGGGAAACAATTGGTTTCCTTCCAAACATCTGCGGGAAAGATGGCTTCCTACATGTTACATGTTTGAATTCCCACCAACGTGCTGACATTTAAGCCAATTACACACTGCAGCACATTTCTGAATTACAAGGCCAGCTAGATCTCCCCTCTCAGTGCCCCTCAAAGGAAGCTGATTACATGGGTTTGTGCGGTCAATGGCTCTTTAAAACCTGTGTTCTGTGACTTTAAACCTTCAGTTATTTTCTTTCATGGTGTTGCATTTGTAAAATCCATTGATGCTGACAAATACTACAGATTGTATGCAGGAGCTGTAATGCAAATCTGTTAAAAAAAAAAAAAAAAACACTCCTGGATCAGGGGACATTAATTTATAAAAACCTACAAGTGTTCCCTTTCTTTTACCTTCATGTTGTTTGAAACGCTAGCTCAGAAAAATCCACCGCTGAATATCAACCTCAAAAAAGATTTAATATTTACTCCAGCTTGAGTAAATATTCTACACCGTATCAATGTTTCATAGAAATTTGTGTAAGCGTGCTCTCTTCCTTTCTTTGGGGCTCGTAACTCCCTTTATTTTCGTGGACATTTTCAGAAAGATAAAAATCACGTACTTAATAACTCTGTTTGCCTCTGAGTGGAGCTGTCAGGAACATTCCTAGTAAGACCTCAAATGGAAAAATAAACAGGAATCAGGTTAAAAGCAACTGAAAAGTTTAAGAGAATTTGACTCAGAATCTTGCAAGATGAGACGAGTCACAGAATACAGTGTAATCCGAGTTGGCAGATTTTTCCTTAAACCCCTCAGTTTTATAGACTGAAGTGAAAAAAGATGGATTTTCAAAGCAGTGCGTGTGCAGACAGTGATAAGCTGGGAAGTCCCGGTGACTCCTCCGATCCCTCCAGAGAAGGTCGGACCTTGAGACTGAACAATCTCCTGTGAAGCAGCCTTCTCCAAAACAACAAGCCACCCAGCAGTTTTCTGACATCTCTCTCCCATTTATGATTGTCTCATTTGCGAACAGCACACTAAACCCACAGTGAAACCCATTATTGCAAACAACCTTCCAGACACTAAAAATATCACCATTCTACCTGTTAACAATGACATGCACATGCAAACACTGGTGCACCTGGCTTTAAGTTCGACAGGTGAGCCAACTGACATGCAAATAAACACGTCTGTGCAGAGAAGCTCCTTTGTTTGCGTGCTGACATGATGGGATAAGTGCTGTATACTGTTAACGCCTGTCTACACATTTACCAGTGCAGCCTGGTAATGGCCTTCGGTGTGACATTCAAAAGAAGAACAATATTTCCTTGTGCCCGGACAATTTAATTAGTTCATCCATGTGTCTTTTTGTAACCTTTAAAAGGAGATTATTTTTCCCATCATGTGTAGCTTCTAAAGATATCTTTATATAGTTAAGAAAAACAGTATTCGGACCCTCCATTGCAAAGATACATGTCTGAAATGTGTGTATTTTGCTGAGTGGCTGCTGGTGTGATAGTATCATATCATTATTTCCAGTCGCACTTTTTCTTTTGGCAGCAATGAGTTTGAAATGCTTTCCTCGTATCTGATGTTGCTCACACTGTTGCTGTTGCTTTGATTACAGAGAGGTCATTACTCTTACTTTTGTGATTTGCGAAAACACTTTGAAAGCTGCTGTCTCTGTTCTTTTGGCTTCAGCGTCAGCTGAGGTGTTGATCCAAATGAAGTACAGCTCTGTTGCCATTTCAATAAACTCTTGGCTGCTGGAGGAGGAGCGCCTCACTAATCCCGAGTCAACCGAGGCCACATGATCTTATAGAAATGTTACAAGGTACTCCTGTCAGCTTTCCAAAGTCTGCGGCGCTGGTGGGGGAGTCCACAGGCGAGGCACTGCGGAGCCGAAAGCTCAATCCGCCACATTTATTTCTGGAAGGCTGAGGATTGTTTGTGTTGCTGGAACAAAGAGGATGTGTAGGAAAGAGTGGGCTGAGTGTAAGCACTGAAATTTGAAGTGAGTGACCTTGTATTCAACCATGCAGAGACAGGAGGCGAAGTCAGTGGAGGATCGGTGTGATGTGCTTTAAACGTCCTCATCAGGCTGCTGGATGTGCTCTTTTGAACGTTTTGAAAGTCTCTTGCTGACGATCCTGATGAGTATAGTGTGAGAGTAATTTAGGTGTTCACATTAAATAGTGAATTCATTAAGTGAGCGCATGCGTTTTCAACATTTGAGCTGATCCTTACAGTTTCAACACTTTCTGTCCGTTAAATAAAACTGTGATAAAGCTTCAGTTTGGATGGAGCAGTGCTATTGTGGCGAAAATGTCTGATGTGTCTGCAGGTGGTGCTCTTCAACATTGGTGTTTGCTTGTTAAAAGCTTGTTTAGCTGACGACTGGCGGAGGCGGATCTCTCCAGGCCGTAGCTACCGTCTCAATTACTCGCGATGACACACATTTAATGGGCTGGAGGAAGCTGAATGATCTGTAAAGCGCTTTGTTTTGTTTCTGGCAGAAACAAGTGCTCCTAAAACAGCTTTCCAAAGTGGTAGCTTCTTTGTACAGCCACACGCGTCTTCTAAATTCTTAAAAGTGAGAAGCAAAAGAAGAAGAAAAAGAAAAAAAAGGCACCTTCAGGTGATAAAACCCAGCAGCACCACTTCTCACAGTCCATAAATTTTCTATTCTAAGGGCAGGTGTTCCAACATTTGACTGTGCTTCACTAAGTTTAGGGACTGAACAGCCTCAGGAAATGTGCTCTGCCGCTACTGTGCTCCTCTGCCTCTCGGCGCCTCCCCACCTGTCGGGAGGCAGCCACTGTCAAATGTCAGCAGAATATTGTCAACAGCCACTTCCGACTGTCTTTCATTCATTTGGTTGTGCTGCTTTGTGAAAACGAAAGAAAATAAGGATATATTCCTGGGAAGAATTCAATAGAATACCCGCACAGTGTACCTACACACCTACGGTAATTTAGGGTTAGCAGTAATTACCAATTAATACCCTTAAATTGATGTTTTTCACCTGTGGGTGGAAAATCGAAGTACCCAAGAAAACCTGTGCATGCACAGGGATAACCACTACACCGCCAGGTAACATCAGATCTGACTGAAATGACAAATGTTTATCACTAAAGGCATTTCCAGCCCCTTTGGAGGCAGCGGGTCTCATTCACAAGCGATTTGTAAAAGTCTCACCGCGTTCGCTCCTGGCCTTTCATAATCAGTGTTTTACAAAGCGGCTCTTTCCCCCCCTCTAAATCTGTCCCATTTAACAGCTTTTTTAAAATAATTACTGCGCGCAGCCATAGTTTCCAAAACACATTCGTACATAATAATGAGCAATTTAGTGGTGATAAAACATTAATGCAAACTGAATTTTCATGAAAAACATTCTTATGGAGAGAGCTCCGTTTGAGCTGCATGTTATTAATGATAATGAGATTCTCCGGCTTCCGCCTGTGGAGTCCAGGAACGAGCATGGATGCAGTGACCAGGAGCCCTGCCACAGGACTTCACCCTGGCCGGGCTGGGGAAAAGGACAAATGCTGGTCGTCTTGTCTCTGCGGTCCGTCCTGCAGCCCTGCAGCGCTGCAGCCTTACGTGCGAGGCGCCGTCCTGCCCCTCGGTCCTTAACGAGTGAGAAGAGGAATTGCCCTCAGGCTGCGGCCCGGCGCAATCACAGTTTGATTAATGGAAGACCTAACACAGCCCCGTCTCTCCGTCTCTGTGGTTTTAACCCTTCTTTAAAAGTCACAGCGAAAGGTTACTGTAAATGTCATAATGAGCATTTCACAACCTTCCCGGCGCTAAATGTCATTCTCTTAATATTTTGTCATGTTATACTCCCAGGTGATACCTCTGTAAAAGGCTATATTTCACCATCTCTTAACAGCACTCCTTATACTTGAGATTTCCTCTCGCATCTTTTGCAATTGCACACTGTTGAATAATGCCCTCAGCGAATCCATTTCGAACAGAGATTCTCCTTTTTTGCGCGTGTTTCACACTTCCGCAGTTCAAGCGAGGACGGAGATGATCTCTCTTCCTTCCTCCGTCTCTCTCTGCTGTAAGAAACTTTAAGGGCGAGGCGAGCAAACAAGCAGGTGGTCATTTGACAGCCAGTGTGCGGTCTGCTCTGGCTATTAAATAGGTGAGAGGTTGGTGAATAAGCATGAAGCTTATCTGGGCCCCTCAGCGTGTGTTTGCACATTTACAACTGTAGCTCATTTCAAGTGCATTGAGGCAGGGCAATAAAAAGAAACTTCAATATTTGGGAAATATGCTGCACAACCTGCAATTTATTGGCTCTCTGAGAAACCGCAAATGAACTTTGGGAGTCTGGGTAATCATTTTCACAAACAAACAGCAATGTAAACACCAGCGAGCGCACAGGAAAGTGCTGGTGTGACAAGAATAAGCCCAGAGTCAAATTGAACTTGAAGAAATGGTGTTTGTCCAAACACAAGATGGGCATTTTTTTCCATGAAATAGTTCTGAAGAGGTAAGGTCAGCATATGAAACGAGTGCAGTAGAGGGTGATCAGGGCTGCTTTGTAAAATGTCAAGGCTGAGCCGATACATGTATCTCTATGAGAACACTGTGGTGAATAACATGTCACTATGCAGTCGCTCCAACTTTCATCAGTTAACAATTTAATAACTTCTTAAAATGATAGATCAGTGATGCATCTCAGTCAGCTGGTCACATTTGTTGTAAATGACAACTCGCTCAGCTTTGTCTGCACTGTAAATACTCCTGAACGATGTGGGTGAGAGTAATGTCAGTACATGTATTATTACCCTTAAGAAAGCCTTCATAAGTTCTGTCTGCGGCATAATTATTTCATAAATGTCTTTCTTTCATGAACTGAAGACATCCAGATGATCATATTCTAACATCCTGATGTGTCACAGCGAACACACACAATACTGGAATACTAATTAGGACATAGATAAGACAGGCCTAATTGAAGAAGATAATTACAAGACCCCAAGTGTTACTCGAGTAAACGCTGGATTATTTATTAACTTTCTGTCAAAGCCGCTTTTTTTTTTACATGTTTCCTCCTTCCTGAAACGAAACGCGTTTTATCAACCGATAATGAAAAGACACCAATGAATCTGCAAAGCCGTGGGCCGAGCGGGATTTAAGGGTCAAATAAATCCCCAGGCACCCCGGGTGTCAGCTAAGCTGTGTTCAATTCACCCAGAATTTATCCGAGGATTCGATAAGAGCCTTAAGATGAAGATGACATGAGTCCTTGATCTTCAAGGCAAAGTGCTTTCACTTGTATAACACCTTTCAAACACCGGCAAATTTAAAGTGCTTCAAAAATAATCAGAAAGACGTTAAAGAAAACAGCTGGCGCAGGGCCCGCTGATTCTATTTTTTACTGCAGGCATTTTGATTTGTTACAGGTGGGAAGAGCCTGTGCTTTACACATTGAAGGAAGCACGGCTGTTACTGATAATGTTAACAGTGACTCCGGTGCAGCGGCTGATCGTTATGCACGTTGCAGTTCTGTAACTCCTGCTGTGGCGGGTCAACAAGTTAATGCACAGCACCAATATTTCAGGAGGTCTCTGTTATATTTGGACTATTTTTTTTTTACATCAAAATGCATGAAATGGATGCAAATGTTTGAGAATTGAAATTGGTTTTAAACTGCATTTTCAGTTCATTGGCTGATGATTTTAACCGTGGTGGTAGCTATCCATCCACCCAGTGATCCGTCCAAACACTGCACCTGTTAACAGAGGTGACTGGGAGCTGGAACCAATTACAGCCAACGCCACGTAAAAGGAGAAATACAGCCGGGACAGACGTCTATCCATCACAAACAATCACACACTCATGCACACACACAATGGTATTACCCACGGTTCAACTGTGACAAATAATTGCAGGGATATTATTGACTAAAAACACTGCCCTGGGTTGGATTCGTGGTCAGAAAGGAAGTCTAGCATGAGGAAGTTAGTTTTATCAAGGTTGATATTTTTCCATTTAGGCTCATTTTTCAATATTCTCATCTTCAGTTTCTCAATTGAATTTTCACTTGCTTCCAAAACGGGTGACTTCAACTGCAAGATGTAATTTTTTAATGATAAGTTGTCCTTTTTACATATCATGGTCCCCCTGCAGGATTGCAACAATAGCGATGCTGCGCGATGAAAGATGTAAGAAGAGATTCCTCAGTAAAATATCTCAAAGTGCGCGTTCACAGAAGAAACACGTCTCTTGCTGGGAGAAGAAGAAGTTGAGCGCAGTGATGCAAGGACACAGTGCACAGTCAGTGAGTGTGATCGCAGTGTCAGCTTAAAAGTAGCTCTTTGGTGAAAAGGGAAATGTTTGAACTGTGTTCTGTTCCTACAGGGTAGAAGTAGCGATTTCCAAGGTTGCCGCTTGTCAGGACGGAGGGTGGGTCCTTCATACTGATGGATTTTGATGATGGATGCTGCTTCGTGGCTTTTAGTTTTGAACACAAATGGAAACCAGGCGCATGTGGCGTCTTTCTGTTTCCTCGATATTTAGATCTCACACACCTTCCCATTGTAGTCCTGAGAAACACTCTGCTTTTATCGCAAATGCCTTCCTGGTGAGTCAGATTAAACAGCTTTGTGACTGACTTTGGTCATGTGTTTTGTCCCAAAACAAAAAAAAAAAGAAAGAAAGAAAAAAAAAATCGAGCCACTCTGGGGTGTGAGGACAAAGAGAAGAAGACATTTACCTAAATATTAAATTGAAAAAATAACAACACAAGCTAACAGTGCCGTCAGAGCGAAGCAACAGGCTGACAGAGGAAGAGGTTGGAAATGAATCATCGCCCGCTTGTCAATAACACCAGTGACACTCATCTATTAGCGCTGATGTTGTTTAACAGAGCCTAATGAAATTCTCAGTGTGGAGCAACAGCACACACACGCGCATCAATTTCCCGAGGAGCTCTATCCAAAAAAAAAACAACACACACACACACACTCATTAGACAATGACTGTTTTTTTCTCAACAACTGACCGCCTCATACTGTCACTTACACCTGCCAGCCGAAGCTCTCAGTCACGTTTGTCAGAAAATGTCGCTCAGTTCCTCCACACTGCCTTTGCCCTTCACACACTGCGTCTCCTGCTGTGGTCCTCAGTCACTTCTCAGTGCCTTTATGGGGTTTCTACCGTCACTTATCACGCCAGACTGGACTAAAAGAAAAACTGCCCCCTCACTCCAGCACTCCTTCTGTCTGCTTGCTTCCAAATAATTAGCCTAACTTTGTTCTGTATGGGAAAAAAAAAAAAAGAAGCACGAGCCAGACCCACTGACTGCTTCCATTTGACACGCGAGTTAAAATAACTCATTCATGTCTTTTTTTTTATCTACGAGCAGGCAGAATGGAAGCGGCGGGGCATAAAAATGGATACGCGCACGTCTTCCATAAACTTTAAGCATAACCTGTCCAGGTAAATCCTGCAAATGGCAGCTTGGCAGTTTAACAGCTGCAAAGAGAACAGAGGATGGATGAAAAAAAGCTGTTTGGAAAAACTGTCACAGGAAAGTGGATCATGATTATACCGAACAGCAGCTGGAGGCAGTTCAATAAGAAGGGTTACCTGTTCTTTTTTTCACCGAAAAAAACCCCAAACAATTCTATTAAGTTGAATTCAGGCTAACCTTAAGCTGAAGAAACTCCAAACGCAAAGAAAAAAAAGTTTTATTGAGTTTTAATGTTGTAGTTTTCAAAGGAGGAATCAGTTTAAGGATGTTTTCCAGTTAAGATGATACGCCTTTCATGTACGGCCACTAGTGGGCGGTGTTTGTTGTTTTTGTGACGAGATCACTCACATCCGTGAGAAATATTAACAATGGCGAGGACATAGATGAAAAAGTTGGATTGCAATACGGCGACTCTCAACTTTAAAACTGTCGAGTGCAGGAGAATACGACACTCTGGAGGCTGCCGTTGTTGTTATCGTCCATCTGCTTGTGCAGAACAGCTATATTGTGCAGTAGCAGCGTCTCCGTCACACAGAGATAGAACATTTTTTTAAAAAAAGTTTTGTTGCATTACAGGAGATTTAGTTCAAATAAACAAACATGTTGGAAAAACGGGACGCTCGGCATCACAGACAGACACTCCTGGGCCCGGAGGACCACGTCTTCCTGTTCAACACTTCTGAATTCAATGTGTCGACATGAAACTCTGCAGAAAGTTTGAGCCATTTGTTACTTTCAGGTAAGTTTTGGGCTGCTGCCCTCCAGGAACAGGAGTGCCCACCTCAACAGTCGATGCCATTTGATAAATGTCACCATTTCCCAAAAAGGACCACAAAGTAAATCTGCTTCAAAAGGATTTTCTGACATATTTTGACTTCTTCCTTCATTTAAGCACAAATATATCTGATTCCTCACTGTTCTGTTTTTCCCAAAAGTTTCCTACGTTTCAGGACCTGTAATTTTTAAGTTTTACTAAACGGCAGAAGTTGAATGGGTTTCACTCGTCTCGGTGCTTCCGCTCAGGAAAAGGAGGCGAGTGCTTTTGCCGTCTCTGCCACTTCCTGATCAAAAACAAAACGTTCAGTCTGAACTGGTGTGTATTCAGTTAGAAAACGCTGGACAAAGGGTCGCGGAAATAAATCAATTTGCTTTTCGAAAGCGTCGGACTAAAACTAACCCGAGGAAGTGGCGTCGCTCTGCAGCTGCTCAGAGGTTCCTGAGGGATCCGCCGGGAGCTCCTGATGAAGCTGCTGCAAGCCACACCGACACGTCTCACACTCCGTTGCTCGAAAGCCGTTTCTCAAAGGAGGCCCAGACATTTCTGAATATAGATCTAATTCCACCTTAATGGCTTCTTTAACACACTACATCTCATAGTTAATATAAGTAAATGTTGACAATCGCAGAAATAGAGAGTATTTATCAAGCTCTGGGTGAAATAATCCAGACTAATTTATATACTACCAGCTGTAAATCCAAACACGCCACGAGTAAAGAATATTTAAATGTTGCATTCATGCAATTTGTTGTGTTTATACTTTGTGATGCACTAAATTTCCAGCTCATGAATAAAGAGTGAACTGTCTCTGCACTGAGGATAAATGACCTTATCTACAGTAAATTTAAGGATTACTATAATAAACCATACTTTTGAATATGAAGAAAATAGTTGCTTCTTGTCTCATTACTTGTTCACTGATCAGACATGATCTATGTTTAGAATTGTATTGGATTTATTTATTTAAATCAGTGATTCATTAAATACTGGAATAAATCCCTTGATGTACCCAAAAAAGCATTCTGGTGAAGAAATAATATCAAGACACGAGGAGAATAAATAAACTCACAGCTTCAGTGTTTTTTCACTACTTCCTAATCCACTCAATTTGCTCTTTTCTCACCAGATAAGCAGTCTAACCCTAATCAATAACTTAACGTGTTTGTTGAGGAAGGCTTTGAAATGATCAAGTCCGCCTTAAGATCACTATACGTACCACATCTGAGGGTCTGAATTATTAATGAGGTTCCTGTTGCTGTGCCACGAGGTAAATTATGCACCGACCCTCTTTCAGTTTGGAGACACGGTCAGTTGATCCCGCGGGCCACAGCGAACTAACAAAGTCCAGCATTTTGGAGGAACGGTACGCAACATGCTGAGAGGTGAGAGGTAACAGGTGAGGCTGAAGACAGTTCAGGGTGGATGGCGGCTAAAATTAACCCCTGCAGATGAGATTGGTCAAAAGTAAACAACTGAACCTGCTGCAACAAGTGGTCAAGTTTTGATTAGATTTTAACGTGTGTACTCTGGTTCCTTAGTCACAGTCCAGACGTACTTCATCCATTAAAGGTTAGTTGGCGACTCTGAACATAGAATCAGCTGGGATTGGTTCCAGCATCTCTGAGGTGAATGAGGCGATATCATAGATGGATGTATGGATCATAAGTTAATAAAAACATGAACAGAGATATGTGAAATGACCAGAACATATTTCTGCTGCACTCCATTCTGGATAATCGCTGTACAGGTAATTAACTCTCCACCTTGAAGCAAATGAGTAAAAACGCAAAGTACTTTAAAAATCGAGCAGACCTCTGTAACTTTTTGGCACTTTTCATCATAACCGTTGCACAAGCATCCATTTGTCTGATTATTTAGTTGTATTGTGCTTTAACTCCATGAAAACAGGTTGAAAGTTTTATGCTTGGCAGCTGTTCAAAGTCATTCACAGCACAATGAATTCTCATCACGAATCATCTCAGAAGCATGCGGTGGAGAAGCAGTTTTTTTCATCTTTTGTTTTTCTATTGTATGTTTTAAAACGAAAGAACATTTTCTCTTCATACGATAAGAGAGACCCGGTGCTGTCAGTACAGTCCCGTGCGAGCGACAGAGTTCCCACTGAGCTAAAGACACATAACTGTTGTCGAAACTCAACCTGACCATTATGTTGACTTTTAAATGTCACAAACACACCCTCCCACACACACACACACAGATAAATACACATATACAGCAAAAATTGATGAAACAGGAAATAAAACTCACACTTCCTTACGGAGTGCCTTTAAATCTTCCATACAGGTAATGGCTTTTTAAATTGATTTTACTTTCATAGTAAAGAAAAGCAATTCTGTGCTGGTTTAACTGCTGTCCTCGCCTCTAGGAAAGCTCTCCCATTCACCATTCAGCAACCAGTGGTCCAATAACAATAGTGCAGGGGATCATGGGCATTGACAATATGTGTGTGTGTGTGTGCGCAGCAGCGTATGTGTGTGAGTGCCGCAAATGTGTTTGTGCATGAGCTCATCCATAAATGAGTGTATGTGCAAGACAGAGAAAAAGCATAATCTGCCGGTAATGGAACATGAAACCGAGCAGAAAATTGCAAAAAGAAATGACTCCTAGGGAGGGTGTCAGCTCTGATGAAATAAAGCCCCTCATGTGTGGCCTAATAAAGGCAGGCAGAGGGCTAATGCCCGCTCTAATCACACCTTTATTCTGATACAGATAAAGATGGGGGGGGGGGGACAAATACACATGCGGCTTGCGCACATCCAAATATTAAAAAAAAAAAAAAAAATGGTCGGATGGGTGAGCTACAAAACATGATTTTACTCCCCGGGGTTTCAGCTGACTGCTGCTAGTCAGAACACTATGAAGTGAAATTTGCTAAAAATGTCACTGGAAATAAAAGAAAGAAAATAGTAACAGAACTGCTTTTCTTTTTTTTCTTTTTTTTTTTTGGCAACAGGTGTCCACTCTTAAGTTAGTGAAACTGACGGCCAAGTTATTGCATTTACAACCATAATATATAATTAGAATACAGTGATTCTACTAAGTGCTCCACTTGTCCTCGTAATTTAGGGGTACAATTAATTTGAAGGTTCCACTGGCAAAATGTTATTGGATTCAGGGACTTTGCCAGCCTTCAGGTTTAGTGAGTTGATTAATTGGATTAAATCAATTCAATAAACTGAAACATTGACTTTCGAAATTGGGATCATGATTCAATTATGTCCTAATTTCAACAAATATTATTGGGGGGGTGAGTCACGATCTGCCTGCAGCAGAAAGGATGAAGCAAGTCTACGATCAGCGACGCTGGCAGTGATGTATTAAACACAACTCGTCCTCTAATCACTGCAGCTGATGTTATTCCACTACTCCTCTCAATGTCTTCAGCCTTTTAACACTTTTAAAAAAAGTACCACTCCATCCGTCAATCCATCTTCTATATTGCTTTATTGATTCAGGATTAGGGTAAAGGCGTTACACACCACACACAAATTAACCACAAACTTGCATTTTTGGAACTATGGGACCTCGAGAATACCCACACAGAGTTCCAGCTGGGAAAACTTCTTGCAGTGAAGCTAAAATGTTAACCACAACACCTCTGGATTCACACAGCAGCGTCCTCCATCATGCATTCACACTGAGAGGAATTGCAAACAGGCCAGTGCCGATAAAAAAAAAAAAAAAAAAAAAAAAGCAACTCCCCAGGCACACAAACAGTTTGTCGCATCAACACAGGAAAAGGCGCGACGACTTTTGGACACAGGTCACATAACTTCGGATCAAGTCAAGCGGCAAGTCACGCTCGGGAAGGCTTCGTTTCTGAAACATAATCTCTCTTTTTCCAGAAAATACTCGGCGAAAACAAATTCTCAGTTACATGATGGCACTGTGTTAAAGTGGTGCCGTGGACGGCACTAGAAATACATCAGACTTAACTCAAAGATGCTACATTTGCCATAATAAGTTGAAACAAAAACATATCACACTGTTTTGAGGGGGGAAAAAAAAATCCTTTTTTGAAAACTACTTCCTGCTAAAATAAAAACAAATACCGTCAAATAAACAAACGTATCATAGAGACACAGCTTCGTCCTGCTCCCCCCGGAGCTGGCTTGGCCACGAGCAGCCAGAAATGGAATGAAAGAGCAACAATGAAAGTAGCTCCATCTTCAGATAAAAGAGCTTTGGCTTCATTTGTGCTTCCAGCCCTGTGGCTCGTCAGCGTCGGGAAACACGGCGAGGATGTCTCACTACACGGTGGCCCTTGCTCTTTTAAACTCGCCGTCTTTCCTCCCGTCCACGCGGCGCCATTAGCGGACGATGGGGCGCCCCGGAATTGACGCGGCGGGAGGCAGAGGTGTGATGCGACGTTCCCGTGTGTGGGGGGAATTGGACAAAACTACACTCAGCCACTATCATCGACCGACCTGCCCTTGACTGCCGCCGCCGCCGCAATGGATTCGCTAAATGACCCGGTGTCACAGAGATTGGCTGGACCGGACAACTCCTTTGTGAATAGTTGAAAACTGTGTAAGCATGTGTTGGACTCTCAACCTACTGTGAGTAAATAAAGGCTGGGAAAAAAAAAATAAAAAATTGCAAAAGGATTGTTTGCAACCATCTGGCGATGGCGGTTTCTTTATAGCACCGAGCACAACTCATAGCGTCCCAACGGGATCCCGGCCAGCCGGCCAGCCCTTCAATGGTGTGTGGTGGAGCATAGATAAAACCTTATTCTGATGCCCAGGAATGAGAGTGTGTGTGTGTGTGTGTGTGTGTGAGAGAGAGAGAGAGTGAAATATTGATGAGAAATGAGAGGCACAAAAATAGAGCTTCTCTGCATTCCCAATGAAGGGCAAAGGACACACACAAGCACACGTATAAAGCTGCATGCAACAATAAAGTAGATGGGTAAATCTCTCTCACACACACACACACATACACACAGTGCCAGTGTGTGTAGAATAGAGTTTCAGTGCGATCCATGATTCAGCAAAAATAAGAATAAAAAAAAAAATCCCTTCCACTCCCCTGAAGTGCTTCTCAATGGCCTAAAATAGTCACTGGCTGTTTTCCAAATCCTTTTTCTGTAATATATTCTATGTTGCTATCATAAAAAAAAGTGTTTTCTCTTTCATTATCTGCAGAGTAAGGTCAACTCTGCACGCAGCCATTCTGACAATAAGCAACAACGAGGATTGAAAAGAGAATTGAAATGCTCTTTCAGCGTAATTTATGAAGGAAGGAGTCTCTGCAGAACCGAAGAAACACAGTGGAACTGACAAAGAGAAGAAAGAGCATTACAGTCTGCGGCTCGGCATCAACAATGATTTCACTTAACTGAAAACACAAAATGACTTTATGAAATGACACAAATATCAGTCATTAACTGACTTTTTTAATAATCAATTCAGGACAACTTTTCTTGACTGAACCGGTCAGTCACACAAAGTCACTCCAGGTCACGCACGCACGCACGCACGCACACACGCACGCACGCACACGTGAGACGGAGCGCAATTCCCATTCAGCGCCGGCCAATTGCAGTTAATTGCTTCTGCGAATGACTTATTGGCTCGGATTTTTACCACAGCAGGATCTCTGCGGCAGAGAGGGTGAAGGAAGGAGAGAGAGAGGGATAAAAACAAAAACATCAACCTGTCATGGGCGGGCAATTAACAGGTTGATTAACTCCCAGCCATGGCCAGACTTCCCCCGCAGTCGGCGTGCGTTGCCTGTATGCGTCGGCCCGCTCTGTGTTCGTACACAATGAATCGCACAGTCCCGAGAGATTTCATTGGATGACTTACAAATGTTGACGGCAGATGTAATCCTGCATGTTTCAGTGGTTTGTTTCGATGCAGTGCAGCTTGTGAGTGAACAACTTTCACAGGTCACTGCAGCTTTTATCATGTTTTTCACCCTCCCTTCAACCTCCAAGCAAACTGCTCTGGTTTACAAGTCTGCTCTTGTCGGTCGTCCATAGAAGCAATAATCTGAAATCAGTGGAAACTGTACAGTTACTCGAGTGTGAAATTAGGGTCACAAAAAAGGATGCACGATTTTCAGCCCAAAACAACATGATCACAGTTACAGTGACCGTACTGCTGTTTAAAATAAACTACTGGCAAGAACATCTTATGTATAATGCTCTTTAAAAAGTTTTTTCCTCTTTTTTTTTTTTTTTTTAAATAAAGTGTCCTCATTTTTTTTTAATTTGTTTTGATTATTCATTTATCTCCCAAGTTTATCAAAGAGATGATAGAAAAAGATTTATTCATGGGTGGACTGATGGCATAGACACATTTCTGATGGTATAAATCTAAAAATAGAATAGAAGAAACCATGTTGAACTTCCTGGAGGGATATATGTAAATAGATCTGCATCATTACATCAACACATGATTACCATTACAGAAAACCGAGTATATGCCTGCTACCAGCTGAACATGGCAGCAGCAGTAGTTAATCTCATACCAGGCAACAGGTTGAAACCGTCCCCTACACTTGGATTAAAACTCCCAAGTATACAGCTGCTGCATTTCTGTATGCTTTGTTTTATCAGATTGAGTGTCAGTGCTTCAGACTTCTTTTGTACCTTTTCCCAATCGATCTGAGCTCATGTTCCTCTTTTTTCCCAGCGACTTCATGTTTGATATGGTTCTGAAGTGGCATCAGGCACTGCCATAGCACCGTGTAAAACTCACATTATTATCCATTAATCTAAAAACCCAAAAAGGACAGATTCACACAATACACACATGGCAAAAAGACAAGACAATGCAACAAGCAGAACACACAGAGAGCCCCTTATAAACCCAGAGTACCAGGTGACTGCAATCACACACACTCACACACTCCGGGGCAGGTGAAGCAGGTGAACCACATCAGGGAGGGAACAGCAATCAGACATGAGGAGAGGAAGCCGAAAAGCCCTCAAACTGTTTGAAACAACACAAACACACACAGGACAAAACATGAACCATGAAAAGCAGACAACAGTACGGACCATTTGTTTTCACAGCACATCGCATGGATTCCAGGCTCATGGCTCGAAAATGTGCTCATTCTTTTAATCATTCAAAGATGTTTTGCAGGTACAGAGGGCCATCAGTTCGGTGTTCACTTCAGTTTCAGGTCCATCCATCCATCCATCCATCCATCCATCTTCAGCCGCTTATCCGGGGCCGGGTCGCGGGGGCAGCAGTCTCAGCAGGGATGCCCAGACTTCCCTGTCCCCAGACACTTCCTCCAGCTCTTCCGGGAGGATCCCAAGGCGTTCCCAGGCCAGCCGAGAGACATAGTCTCTCCAGCGTGTCCTGGGTCTTCCCCGGGGTCTCCTCCCGGTGGGACATGCCCGGAAAACCTCCCCAGGGAGGCGTCCAGGAGGCATCCTCAGTTTCAGGTATTTTGAAAAAAAAAAAAAAAAAACTTTGGGTTTTAGGGAACAAAACAATAACGAATAATGTTTAGGACCTTATCTTATATTGAGCACAAAGCGAAGTGTAACATGAGTGTCTTTGTGAATTTCTAAGCGGTTTGCCATCATTATCATGTCTGACACCGATGTTACTCAAATAGCAGCCGCTCTGCTTGTTCCCTAAAACCCAAAGTTTTTTTTTTTTTTTTTTTTTTTTTTTTTTCAGTTTCAGGTATTTTGAAAAAAAAAAAAAAAAAACTTTGGGTTTTAGGGAACAAGCAGAGCGGCTGCTATTTGAGTAACATCGGTGTCAGACATGATAATGATGGCAAACCGCTTAGAAATTCACAAAGACACTCATGTTACACTTCGCTTTGTGCTCAATATAAGATAAGGTCCTAAACATTATTCGTTATTGCACTGGGAGTGTGTGGGTGTGTGAGCAACACCGAGGTTCAGATTCATCAGAAATACAAAACTCGCACCTTAGTTTGATTTGAAAATGAAAATGTAAATCATTAAAGGCCCCCATGACCTCTTTCCACTAGAGCCATTTAACACCGAGAACACTTAGAGAGTGTGTGCGCACACACACTCCAGCTATTTCAGCTATCATCCATGCCATCAGACCAGAATGAGATCCTGATAGATAAGTAGAAATGACTTGTTTCATTAAAGAAGAAAAGGAGATGTATTTATAGATACAGATATATGTACATGTGAATGACTGCAGACTCCAAATTGCAGGATAATTTCCTGCGAGCGTGACTCATTTTGACCAGTATAAAGAAATTCGACCTCAAACTGGCTTATTGAACAGACTCGCGATAGATTCTGAAATGATACTCAGGCTGGTTACCTTAGCAACCTAGCACCTTCCGCTTCCTTGATATCACTGTGAGAAAATGTTGGAAACGGTGAGAAAATTAGACTGGCGTCGGCAGACAGACAGAGAAGACGGGCAGCTGGACAGACAGCCCAGGCTGGTGCGCTTGTATCCCAATTACTGTACAAAACTTGGTTTCTGTAAACTCTGGAAATGATGGAATCTGAAAGATGGGTGGGAAAAAGTGAGGAGAGATGGGGAGGGATGGAAATTGGAGACTGCCTCTGGACAGCACCAGCGAATTGTGTTATTCCAGATAACAAATTAGAGTAATATTATTAGAAGAATGACATTATGAGCTGTGCACATACACACGTTTATAAAGGCAATGTTTTATATGTGATGAACTGTACGGAAAATGATTGCAAACATAAACAGATGTGGGTGTTTGCTTGCAAATTAAAACATATGTAACCCGGTGGTAATTGTGAAATTATTACCACGTATTTTTCTGTGATGGTGATCAGTATTCCTATTTCATCTCAGTATTGAAAATTATTGGATAAGGAATATTTATATTTGACTGATTCATGTATTTCTCTTTTGGTTTTGTTTGCTGCTTGACTGAAGGTGATTCAGAAAAGAATTGTATTATTTAAAAGAATGATATTATTTTGTTCAAATAACGTGATGTGTTTGAAGTATCATGTTTCACTACTCTGATTGGTTGCTGATGATTAGAGGGGGTGTGGTTTTTTTTGGACCTGGGGTGTGAAAAAAAAAAGAAAAGAGGGGTTCGGCTGGAGATGGTGCGGTCGGGAGATGTCTGAATGAATTCAGATGTTGTTTCTGGGACTGGGCCGTGATTTGTCCTCACTTGGACCAAGTGTTAGCAAGGCTGAGGGTTCTTGTTTCGGGGACGGTGAGGAGACCCCCAGAAGTTTCAGTTTGGACTGAGTTAGGTGGGACCGTGAGCGTCGCCATTTTTTTCCCTTTGGTACTTCCGCGTTCGCCGACACAGCGTCGGAGCAGGGAAGAGAGAGACTCGGGGAAATAATCGGACGGAGTTCGAAGCTGGAAGCCACGAGGCTGTGGATTATACCTGTCGGAGTATAACTTTTTCCCCGGACTTGTGGATTACTTTTGTTATTTGGGTTTTTTTTCCTTTCTCAAGGACTATCAGGCCTGCAACGAGTTTTTTTTTCATCTCTCGCGTGATCTTCGGAGCGTGAGTACTGTGTGTGACTGAGTGTGGGCCCACCATTTGCTGACTTTTGTGATTTTGAACCGTTCTTACCTTTCTTGTTGTATTTGATTATTGCATTGCAGTGTTGATTTGAGTATAATTGTGTTTATATTGCAAGGAAGTTTATTGATTAGAGGAAGTGGGTGATTGAAGTGTGTTTTTGGTATTTGCATTTCCTATTATTGTTCATTAAATACGTTCCCTGTTTTATATATCTCTGGGTTGCAATATTATTCTTAAGTAGTTTGAAATTGGCATTTAAGAGTTTATTTTTTGGGGTTTTATAACAACCATCGAACCCAAGCACCCATCCTTCTCAGCTACAGAGGTGACACGGGTGCTACACATATGCATGCATTAATTGAGGATTATTTAAAGGAAATTGTTCATATATTTCACGTCCATGGCAGAATATGATCATTTAAAATCATAGTAAATGAGAAGGACCACTGAATGTTTGGCTGAAATATTGCTGGGTTGCAGTCTGAGCGGCTCTGGCATCAATCAATCAGTTTATCTACCAAATTATTCTGTCTGTTCAACTATCAGATGGAGTTCATTATTTTTTTGTGACAAGATAAATTTATGGAGGTTCGACAGGTAACAGCTAACACCACTGATACCTCTGCAGGTATCATTTACAACAGGTAAGGTTTATCAGAAACAGCATAGATTTGTGTTTTATCTGCTGTCGTGACTGAATGCGCTCATCTTTCCTTTTCAGTGTCACTAAAGTAACCGTCATTTCTCCTGGCTGTGCACGTAACAAATACAGTGGCTGGCTTTGCTTAATATCATTTATATTTTTAATGTGGTTGCTGAATAATTAGCAGACACATGCCCAAAGATTGTGTTGGGAAATTTGATCAAGTGGTTAATGACAAATACAGAACCTGACTGAGGCTCAAGATGTTCAACAGTATAAGTGCTTCAATCCAAACTTTATGATCGATGTACTGTATGTGTGAGAATCAGGCTCTTCCGTCAGTCAAAGACGCAACATGTTGACAGATGCGCAACCTGAACAGAACACGTTTCTCACTCTGACGTTACATCAGCCGGTTTTCAGTCAGTTTGTTCAGCAGATGAGAGACCAGCCCTCACGTCAGGCCAGGCTGGCCAAGTTCACACAGTTTTTAAAAAAAAAACAATAGCAGTATTCATGTTACAAGTAGCAGATTTTTTATTTTTGCGCTGAAAAGAATTAACATAAATCATATTTTCTTTCTGTCAGGAGAACAGGAGGCAAACATGTTAAATATGCCGTTAATGTGTCACGTTGAGTGTATCCCTGCTTGGTAACTGTCTCAGTTTTGTTCCTTATAAAGAAGATAAGCTTCATTTTTCATCAACAGCTGTCAACATCACAACTCCTATTACATTTATACCGTTTCAACCTCATCTTTAAATTAAATGTGCTCATCTAGAGTGATTGAATATCGTTATAAATCAGAGGTGACAAACTGCTCCGCTGTCGCCTTTTCATTCACAGGTGGTTGGATGGCGAGGTGAAGCTCGGCTCTGCTGTCTCGTATGGAGCTGATCGCAACATGCCAACGCCGTTACAGAAAACTGTTATCTGTACATCGTGTACAATGGGCCGAGTGGATTAAATGTAAATCAAATTAAGGCTGTTGAAAATTGGATAAATATGAGGCTTTCTCTTGGTGAAGCAGTTGATTATCTATGAATGATGGAAATGAATAAACTGTTCAAACTGATAGAGATCTTCCACACCTCAAGAGCCACTTTCTGCTCCATAATGCCGCAGGGC
Organism: Salarias fasciatus; assembly: GCF_902148845.1. NCBI lineage: Eukaryota > Metazoa > Chordata > Actinopteri > Blenniiformes > Blenniidae > Salarias > Salarias fasciatus. Next base: position 9,817,754 of record NC_043759.1, read on the forward strand.
TCCAGGCTCTCTCACACTGTGCGAGCCATGCACCGCTCCACCATGTTGGACTTTGCAGGTGGTGTTCTAAAGTAGCAAACACCAGCAAATCCACCGCTGGATCCTGGTGACCCTTGTCGGACTAAGACTGTGTTTGTGTAGCGCTGATAGTTCTGCATGACTCCCGAGGACACACCTCTGGAAATCACCGGAACACACAAGCCTGTTGAAGAGGGAGGTGAGCTGTTCAGCGAAGCTCTGCTTACCAGTCGTCCACATCCTCATCCTCACCGATGGTCAGGAACTTCAGATCGTGATGGAATTGAATGAGACGGCACATACAGGCGGTTCATCGTTCTTCATGATGGAACAAGTTTTTCAACCAACCGCGACTCTTCCTTTACTCTTTCCCCTTCCATTGAGAGGTTCAGATATCTGATTTGGATGACCACTGGATGGATGGATGGATGGATGGATGGACACAGATGTCGACAACATCTGAGAGGATGTGTTTTGCTTAAAGTTTCAAGAAAAGCCACAGAATAACCCGCCGAAATGGTCTGACAAACAAAATCCTGTTTTCAGTCGTAGATAAAAGCTGGAAATAAAAGCTGCAATTTTGTCTCTTCATCCACGTACCAGCACACCTACTCACTCTACACACACACACACACAAGTACGCGCATTTACTGAATACCCAGTGGAGGACTCCTGTCCAGCATGGCTCTTTACACCGCTATAAATCAGACAGCTTTCACAGACTCACCACCTGGCAACCAACTGATAGGAAGAGAAAAAGGAGCAAGGCCCAAAAGAGCAAATGCAACAATAGATCAGGTCTAATGAAACAACAGATACAAGAGGAGAGGAAGGAGGAGGGAAAGGGCAACAACAGGAAACCGATAAGAAGCCAGAGTATACAAAGCACATTTCAGCTGTTTAAAGGCGGACAACTCCATTCCAGAATTTACATCTATTTCCATAACAGCCCTCTTCCTTCAGATTGTTATTCCATCCATATTCTCGGGCGAGAATATTATATATAGGTTTATCCCTGGAAAAATCATGCGCAGGGTCCCTGAGTATGTGTAATCACACTTTCCACATCTCATCTTGATTGAAAAGGATGCTCCAGCCATAATAATGAATATTGATCTTCTGGACTAAATTCTGCTTCCAGTTGAGATTCAGTGATTTGCTCAAGGACTCCTTCGCCGAGTTGGATGTCGACCAGTATTCTGGTCCTTGGTTTGAAGGATAGCCTCCCTCCTCATTCTGAGACACCCCCACCATGCTGCCTACATTGTATCATCGCATTTCATAAGGATCATTTCTGATTTGCCTGGGGCGACGACCGCAGTGCATGTTTTACACAGTGTAGCGTCCTGACGGGAATGCTGAGTTTGGGCTCTGCAGTGGTGCTTCCCTTCAAGTGGCGCAGACAGAGGTCTTGTAATTTGATGGATTTTCATTAAACCAAGGTCTATGGTATAATGGAGCATTTTTAATTCAGCACAATAGTGAAATAATTACACATGCCTATTACTTTCAAGATCAGGACTGCACAGCCGCGGTGCAGAGGAATCCTCTCTAAATCTCCCTAAAGCTTTAGCAGCATACACTTGCTGCTAAAACAGATCACATTTAGTCTCTGCTCTCCTGACATAGTGACTTCAAAGCCTTTCCTGGGAGGAGAGCTAACAGTATAATTAAATCTAGACGGATGATAGGAGAGCAAACGCCTGCTAAATGGCCATCTTATCTTCTCTGGCCTGACAAACTGTCAAACGCTCTCCTCCATTTGTACATAATAGAATGGTGGAAGCAATGACAACACAATGATAGGTAATTGTGGGGAGGGTGGGTGCTTAGCTGTGGAAAATGCCAGAAGCGACACTCAGGTGAGATAGATGAATGAAGTCCTGGCTTGTTTAGAGCGAACGGAGAAAGAGGGATTTTCTCGCTCCCCACAGTCTCAACAAACACACCTTGGATTTTATTCACAGACACAGTTCCAGTTTTCTTTCTACAAAGACACCCCATAAGCATCGCGTAGAACAGCATCAGAGTAATAAATGGCTCACCAAGTCACAGGAAATAAACTCGGTGTAAATGAAAAATGACTGCTTGTTTTCAAGAGCTAATAGTAAAACAGCAAAACCTCGGCGTTCAAAAGCACTAAAGCAGTGTTGTGGTGTATTATGAACAGCAGCAAAAAGCCAGAGAGGATGATGGATTCACACAAGCAACTCATCTCATTCTCTGAGCGTGTAGCTAGAATAGTAAACTATAACAAAGCAATGTTTTACAATATCTTCTGAATAAACTTGTGGTTGTTCAGGACCAAAAATCCTCTTAAACATCCATCAATTCAACTGGACTAAACTTCGGTGTGGGTGGATCGAGTCACTTTTTTGTAAATATGTTTGTAAATAGAGTTTATTTGTTTGTGAAGAAGACTTAAAATAACCTTTTTTGTTTCTGTTGTCAATAGTCTTAACCCATTTTTAAGGAATAGATTCTGTCTGATTCAATTTATGGTTAATTTTTTTCTCTTCTCTTCAAGGTGAAATTACCATTTAAACATTGAAGTGACACTCCTGCAGCAGACATGTTATGATTGTTCTTAAAAAAAATCTAAGTCAAATACATGATTGTGCATCAGGGGGTAAAGGCTTCACATGCATTTTTTGCACAAAAGTTTCAGACGCTCCAAAAACAGGAAAACAAGACTTAGATCTCAGAGGGTTAACTAATTCATGAGCACCTTTTTCAGTATTACCAATTAAAGTCCTATAAAAATACAGATGGAGTAAGTCAGTCGAATGATTGTTCAGATGTGTTAAATTCCTGTGCTCAAATGAAAAAAACTGCTTCTCAATTATGTCTACAGTTTCGTCTAATTCTTACTCTGCATGGCCTTAAAAAGACCAAACACAATGGAAACAGCAGACCCTCATTGCCAGAGGTGTGTAAAAAAACAGCAACAGCAAAACAACAACCTCACACTCCTCATGGCATTATTCTGAATAATTTAATTATTGAGATTAATTTACTTCTGTTGTCCTGCAAGGCAGCTTAGGTCTGCAGTGTGATGGATTTGCAAAGCAAAACAGATGGACAAAGCAAACCAATCGTCATAGCAAATAGAAAAATCATTCCTACAGTGAAAACAAGGTCAGCAGCCACAGCGCTCCGGCAGCCGGCGGCCTCCAGAGGCACATCGGACTGGGAAAGCAGAAACCCGCCATGATGACCCTGCCCCCACCTCCAGGCTGAGGTGGATGTCGAGGGAGACCCGCAAACCTCAATAAAAGAAGGAAATATAAACACCCCAAAACCATCCCCCCTCCAGCTATGAGCCCCTCAGGCACATAGCCGCCTGAAAAAACAAAAAAAGAGGAGAAATAATTGTACTTTTTCATCTTAACAATAGGTATTGTTACAAAGATAATTCCAAATGTTCATACAAATATGTCAAAATAACCTTTCCGTGGGGTGCAGGTTGTTACGCCGCTCACTATGTCTTGCATGACAATTCTGCTTTATTTGTACCCAATTTGTGGTTGTAAAATGTTCCAACTTCCAAAAAAAAAAAAAAAGAATGTCTGAAATGGCACCAGCAGAACAAAGTGTTGACATCCACACGGCCCCAATTAGACCATCAGAGTGATTCGTCTTTCAAAGTGTCAAAATTCAATCATGTGCCTGTGAAGCTGTGGCTTCCCCTCAAACACACAAACAAGGCGTGTTTTTCCTGGGATCACATCTCTAAAAAATTCCAGAATTGTAAAAACCGAAATTGGATGAACGGCGGCGGTGTTTAGATAAGCAGTAATGAGCACGACGTGAGTACGGCACTTGACATAAGCGCTCAGATTACACTGAACATCCCCCAGAGCCACATCAGCAGGAGCCGGCAAACAATAAACACTTTGAATAGCTCATAAAATGTCACTGAAAAATCAACACTCATTACCGGCGGCGAATTTAAGACGGTGACAGTGGTGAAACGTGCGGGTCAGAAAAAAAAAAGCAAGGAGAGGAATTAATTGAATTCTGCGGATTCACAGCGGTCAGTGTTTGTGCCTGGCTGGATCGACACGGGGCTACATGGTGCTTGTTTATGGGGGCATACATTCTGCACGATATCAGGGTATGCAGTGAGATCAGACACACACACATACACACACACACCGCATGGCCAACAGACCTTGGTTAATTATTCACATTGGTCAATAATGAGCCACAAATCAATTTTTAATTGTGTTTGTCTCCAGTATTAATCAGACAATTGATTCGGAGCACGTCTCCAGTGCATGGACGATCCTCAGCAAGCTCGAGTGTTTCAAGAGTGTGTGTGGAGGGGTGGGGGATAAGAAGGAGGACCCAGGACAAGGGGCGCAGCAAAGGAGGGAAAAAGTGAAGAAGAGTGAAGTGTGACAAGTCGCTCCTCTGCTCACTCCTCCAGAAAGCCTCGGAGGACTCCTGCTTTGTTTCTGGCAGGCAGGTCCGCTGTTAGCCGCGATGCTATCAGGTCAGCAGCAGGTATGATGCTGTGTGTGTGTGTGTGTGTGTGTGCGTACAAAAGGGCTGTCCTGCTCCATTTCAGTCACTAAAGCTGACCGAGCAGCAGAGAGATTCTGACCTACCTTCTGTACACTGACGCTTCTTTTTGTCCGATCCTCTTTCTTCTTTCTCCTTCTTGTTTCATCAACATGCTCCGGCACTCGCACACCTTTTGTTCTCTCGCAGGCCCAGCAAAGAACATTATATTCCCTTCAGATCATTATATAATCTTTCTCACCTTCACAGATACAAATAAGGAGCTCATGTCTCACTTACTAAAGCCTCATTTTTACCATGGCTGCCTGACAAAATAGAGTACAGAGAAAAACAAATGCTCACAAAGCATCTTCAAATCCAGAGCAACGGATTAAACTTCTGCAAAAATAAAAACTTCAGAAAGCTAAACCAAACCTCTGGGGACCCTGACAGGAAATGTCAAGCGGCTTTTAAGGCACAAAGACAAGCCATTAAAAAGAGTTGGCGTGACACGGCGTTTTAATATTCCATCTCGCGCGCACCTTTGGAAATGTCATTGCTACTTTCAAGCTTGGTGTGATGGAAAGGCTCCCGCTTGATTACAGTCATCATCCTTTCAGCCAGCGAAGACTTGAGGGGGAAAAAAAAAAAAAAAATCTATTTGGAAATGCACACACCCACACACACATGCACACTTCCTTATCACATATTTACATATGCACGACAGAAAGACGCTCACACACACTTTGAAATATCACTGGCTTGGCGTTCTTGCCTCGATACCACCGCTGGTCATCGTTTCTCTTCAGAAGTAAGCCCACACTGTCGTCATAAGTCTGAGTCACACAACAAAATTCAGGCTCAGAAAAGACTCACAGTTGATGGACAGAAATCCAAAATCATAAAGTTCTGGTCACCAACATCACAGCAACCGACTAAATTTAAACAAGCGAAAGGGTTCAAGTGATGTGTATCTCAAAAGAAATGCTTTTTGGAACTTGTAAAAACCAATCTTCAGATCATAAATTGGCATAAATTGCTGTTTACTTTCATCTTGGGTTCTTATTTTCCCTAATCACAGAAATTAGCACACACAAATATGAGTCAATATGGCCTGTCTTTTTTTTTTTTCTTTTCTTTTTTTGTATTTAGTTACTATGGCAATGAAACGGGATGAGTAAATTGATAGAAAGCTTTTACATTATTGTGTCCATTGCAGTGCTGATTGTGTACAAAGAGAGAGGCGGAGGCTCGGTCAGGTTGTAATCAGACTAATAATCTTCATGCGGCGCCACTTAGCGCAGGCAAACAGAGAGGAGACAGGCGGAGTGGGTCCAGTGTCACCCGCTGCAGGTACATGTGTTATCCATTAGCGAGCTGCACCACAAAAAGAAATGTGTTTTGTCGAGGGGGTGAATTAACAAGTACACAAACTGCCACAGATGTCAACTTAATTAGTTGAAATAGAGAGCTGCATTAATCTGGCCCAACTCAATTAGAGTTTGCAAACTTAATCAGCTCCTTATTTGCCAAAGAAACCAAAACAAGCCGCAGTCAATCAGAGTTTTTTTTTGTTTTGTGAAACACAGCATGCTCATTCTTAACCCGCATTAAATTTGCTCTGAGAAAATAGTTTTCTTTTTCCTTCTGATCCCCTCCACGTCTGAATCATCGCAGGTTAACGCCCTCTGATAGTCTGGAGCTCCCCGAGGATCCGAGGCCACGACGGACCGATCACCTCGGCTGATTTTGTCGGAGAGCATTGATTTCCAGCACACGAAGATGAAACTTTAAATGTTAACTTGCATTGATTTACAGAGGGACAATGTATAATTCAGTTCTAAATCCTAAATCTGAGCTATGAGACTCGGAGGAGCAGATAAAAGGTGATCAGCCCCATCAGAACCCCCGGATCCTCACAAAGACACGCATCTGGAGTTAATTTACGTTGTGTATTTCTGAGAAATTCATAGTTTCCAGGCAAACACGCAGGCTGTGTGACTCATCTCATTTAAATATAGAGCCTGAAATCATTCACCTCAAACTAAAATAGGACATCGGGCATGAAGCCTTGACTTGACGTGTTTTCTTGAAGATCACAGCAGAAGCACATTGCAGTCGAGTCACAAAATGCTCCTTTCATTTATTAATGTGCTCTGGATACGTTTTGTGTTGATATAGCAATAATAGTAATAAATAAAAGGTCCTCTATTTGACTGAAATTGCTGACATGCCCTCTGTGACCCCTCTGAAAGTTTCGCTGTATTCATTTCTTATTTTTGACGCCATCTCCCTAAAAAACATTAATACCTCAGTGAATGTCCTGTCGACCATGTAAGTCGATGAAACACCAAGATGGTCAATTTACTGATGGTCTATTGAACAGAGAAGATCTTTCATGTTGTAACAGAAATCAATGATTCTGCTTTAGTGAGCATTTTAAGCTGAAAGTGACCACGTGTGTGCCATGTGCGTTCGGCATTGATGTACTGGATTCCACTCATGCCTGACAGTGAGATTTCACCCCTGGGGTTCGGGTTCAGGGCCTTTCTCTGCAGAGAGCACATGTTCAGGGCTTTTCCAGGGCAAAGACGTGTTTGAAGATAATCGTTATCCTAAATTAGTTAAAGAGGTGTGAATGCACGCTTGTGTGTGGCTGTATTTGTGTAATAAACACACGCACACACGTTAAAGTCTGTCCAAAAACAACAATAGCTACAAATTGTACAAAAATACACATTATGCATTTAATAAATATTCAATTTAGGCATCAACTGTTTATGTTATTGAAGTATAAAAACTTGATGGGTCTTCAGTTCTTTCTGTTTTAAACTGCTGTGATATTTTCTTGTTCTGGCGTCTTCTTGTTTTAGAGTTGTGGCTCTCGTGCCGTCTGAATTGTTTTCCGAAAAGGTCTCAAAGTCAATACGAGGTTTCAGCAACGTGAAACTGCACCGTTGTATTTCTCTGGACGTCGTCGCCCCGCTGTGCCGTTCAGGACTTGAGGTATTCTAAACCCTTCTCCAGCTCCAGCAGCTGAAATCTAACATTTTCTTCAGAAAGCAAGCAGTGCTTTGATTTTTTATTTATTTATTTATTTTTATTTTTTTGTTTCTGCTGCTGGAATCACATTAGATTACAGGCTGTATTTAAATGGCATTTTCCTCCCACCCTAATTGGCTTCATTGATCTGTTCTAAGGCAAGACAACTGTAAGTACATTAAATCTGGTGACCTGACATAATCCCATCGAACTGTGCTCCTCGTCTATCAGCCGGAGCGAGCGCATATCTGACACTAACACCTGTGCAGTCAGCGAGCACATCCTCCGCCGTAAATTACTGCGCTGCTGCAAAAACACTTATAAATGATGAGCCTTGTCTCCTCCGGTCCCTCTTTGCCAAAAATCCTCATAAACCTTTCTGCTTCAAATAACATTACACTAAATCCTTTTTTTTCCTTCTTTTTTTTATGTATAGCTGCTCGGAGAGAGGACGGGAAAGTTGGAGGCGACCGCCTCCGTGACAACATGACTGGTAGGAGAAGATTAGAGCTGCTGAAAATGACCACAACAGTCAAAGTGACACCCCGTGACAAGTAAACCGCCTGGAGGCCCGCTCAGACATCTGGAATCAACAGACACGGACAGACATGCTTAGTCAGCCGGGGAGGACGGACGAACTCCGCACAATGGCGCCGAGTGACAGCGAGAGGCGAGCGGTCGCGGCGACCCAGACGCTGACACCGAGACACTGACAGAGCGAGTACAGGTGCTCGAGACGAGACGCGAGAGGCGGCGAGAGTGAAAGTGAATCAACAGCGGCTCTCCGGGGGCCGCCGAGACAACAAGCGACAAGCTGTGAGAGCGGCGGCGCTGACAACCGAGCGCTCGCTGATTGCACAGGGATAGCGATCCCTTGAAAAACAATCCCGCCGGTTTACACATCGTAATCAGACGACTCCTATTAGAAGTCTGTGCGCCACTCGGATAATGCCTCATGGTAATTGGGGTTGTTTAGGCTTGGCGGCCGGCGTCGTTTTCGAGATGGAGAGAGGAGTTCAGCCGTCCAGGACGGACTCTCTGGTTGGGTGTGGGAGCAGCTCGGGGTCGAGGAGCATCTATGCTGCCGCTGTGATCCCATACAGGCCTAGCAGGACGATGGATGGATGGATGGATGGAGAGGCATGAGTTTGAAGGATTTGTTTCACTTTTACAGAATGAGATCAAACAGTCATTCGCAATTTGTATTATAAATCATCTTAATTATATTGTATCATATCTTGAATAAGTATGTCTTACTGCTTTTTGTGATCTTTTATTAGTCATCTCACAAATATTCAGAAAATAAGGGGCCAGATGTGGATATTAATTAAGTACAAGTAATTTCTAGCTGTGCTCTCCCTGTGCTTTTAGGTGTCTGTTATTCATTCACCCGTTCTACTATAATACCTGCTTTATTCATCAGGGTCTGAGGAGCTGAAGTTGATTCAATGGACGTTGTGTGAAGCTTAAACACTGGATAGTTTATCAGCCATTGCAGGGCTGAAACAGAGAGAATAACATATAGAAATACACATTGACCTGTTAAGACGGATTCGAGTTACCCATGAAACAATGTGTTTGTTTTCAAAAATGGAGGATCAATTTTAGGTTGGATTTCGGATGATTTTGTTTTCATGTCTTCATGTCTCCCAACATAAAGATACAATGGACTTGAAAAGTAAGTACAGCACGATCGGATCCCTTGAGAGGGAGAGAATGTGCCTCTTTGACTGAGACAGCACTGACACGTTCAAAGCGGGAACCTACTCCTGAGTCCTGACCTTCTAATAAAGAGGAGCCTCATCAGCTCGATGCTTGAGTGGTTTGTGATGGACGCAGGACCAGCAAGGTTCAAATCCTGCTGTGGTCATAATGAGCAAGAAACTTAGGCGAGACAGTCGACCTTCATATTACGCTTGAACAAAGGAAAAGAGCAAAAATCTCAAGATTTATAGCAAAGGGAGGAGAAGAACAGCTACTCTCTATATATGTGAAGTGCTTCAAAATGTGAAGATTTACAGGATGAACTTGATTTGTTTTTTTTGCACAGTAACTGAAAAGGGAAATTGGGTTTGTGGTTGTTTATAGGTCACTGTAGCATCACTTTCCTGAACTGGCCTCATTAAGATCAAACTAGGCTAAATGTGGCCCTGGAATTAAAACAGGGTTTGACACCTCTGGCTTACGGCCTGCTTGTCAGACTCAGAGTGTGTGAAAGTGCTGAAATACGAACCCAATGCTTCCGGATTGAACAAAGACTGAAGATACTGTTGCTGCCTAACAGCAGTTCAGTCACACTGAATAGTAATCAACACTTTGACCCGGCTCACGAGGAGACTGCATTGTGTTGCTGCCTGATCTCTTAAGCTCATTCCGCTCCCAAGATGGATTTCTTTTGGTAATTAAGTAGCTAAAAAAAAAAAAAAAAATACTCACAGATATGAAGACGCGTGCAAAGATGAAAACGCTTTGACAAGTGATGGAGACGCGAGTGAGATTCAGACGGCAGGTAATTACCGCGCAGGCGAGGAGGAGAGGGGGAAGTTTTCTTAGGGCACATGAGGTAGCATGTAGTTACGGTAGAAAACACACCAACACACACACACACACACACACACACACACGGTTTCTCCTCTCAGCCAAATTCAATTTCAAACACATGCAAAGGTGTATCGACAGTGGAAGGCACACAGGAATAGACGTACATGTATATGTATACATATACAGGCACACACACACACACACACACACACACGTACGTGCTCACACACATTCACAGCTCCTTTCTTTTCTTAATTAGCCTGAAGCCCCGATGTCTGGTTTCGGCTCTTCTTCTCAGTGTGGCGCCAGCACTTGTGTTAGTTAAGATTTCAGCTCAACATCCTCCACTGCTCTCATTTCTCCCTCACACTCCGTCTCATCTCTCTCTTTCTCCTTAAATACACACACCATACACACACGCACGCACACACACACACACACACACACTCCAGCTCTCTCAGCTGTCATTTTCTCTCTCTCACACACACACACACACACACGCTGCACATCCTTCTCACTTTGCCCGCACATCCATCTCCCCTCGTATCCCTTTCTTAATTTATCACTTCTCCTCGTCTTGCTCTGGATCATCCACCCACTCTGCTTTTACCAGGAGTGTTATCTCATCATTGTTTTTTTTTTCTTTCTGCCTTTCTCACACTCCCTCCTTTCTTTCTCTGCCGTCTCAATGGGCTTCAAAAGCTTCCCTGCCTGCCGCCGTGACGGTTGCCTCACTGGTTTCTCAGTCCATCATTCACTCTTCGCCCCACTACTCCCTCTCCCCCGTTAAATCCCTCCCAGTCCTCCGTCTCACCTCTGGAGAGCGAGCGAGCGTCCACTGGAGCGTGTTTGATGGCATCCGTCCGTCCGTCGGCGGCGGAACATCCGCCTCCTGTGTGACGTATCACTCAATGACCGAGGATGTTACAAACCGTCCCAAAGCGGCCTCAGATAAACATTTTACCACCTCGCCTCGGTGTTTATGTAGAGCTGCTCCGAGACAGGACGGGAAAGTAAACGGCTTCAGTTCACCACAGCGAGCTGAAGGCCGAACACGTGCAAAGCTCACTGCATCGCGATCATATCGCCATACACTTTATCAACGAGCCAAAGCATCATGACCCAATGCAGTCTGGCCTCTGATCTGTTTTCTGAGAGACGGACTCGATCTCTAAAGATGGATTGGATTTGTTTTAACCAGGCAGCACAGAGGCTTGGTTTGAGTTTTAGATCCCGTTAACACAGCACTTTTTTTTTGCCATCTTCAGAGGCCTGGCTGGCATGTCGCTGCTGTTCTGGATACACCAAACGGCCATGATGTTATAGCTGAAAAGGTCGCATCCCTTCAACTTAAAAGTAGCATGAAAATGAGGCCAATCCTTTTATTTTATGCGCTGTCAGGATGAACACAGGCTGTCGGGAGAGAATAAGTATATATATGACCTTGAAGAAGTAATGATCAACCAATTCACTTCAGCTGTAGAAATGGCAGCATATGATGGCTGACCGCTGTGTGTGTGTGTGTGTGTGTGTGTGTGTTCTGTATATATATACTTTTTTTTTTTCTAAACCGAATGCCCACCCGGCACACAGATGGAAGTCTGTGCCAAAGTGTTGCTATGGTTACAGCAATCCTTGCTGTATATCACAAGGCCGGTCAGACACCTGCAGGGAGGAGGAGCAGGTAGCCGGGGCTGAGGGGTGTGTGTGTGTGTGTGTGTGTGTGTGTGTGTGTGGGGGTGGAGGGTGAGCGCATGCAGACTTACACAGGGACGCTGTGTGTTGACGGTGAGTGAAACAGGGATAGAGATTACTCAGGGACAGGGGAGGATCTGCGGCGAGGAGGAAGCTAATGAGAAACACAGCCTGATCCTCCGGAGCGTCCGATGCTCTCAGCGGTTCAACACCCGGAGTGTGTTTACCTCAGCAGCAGGCCTGATCATCATGAAGGGCTGAAGTGACACTCTCCAAACAAAACTGGTCTGAGTAACCTCTTCCTCCTCCTCCGTCACCATGGCAACTGATTGCTTCATTGTCCTCTGGCTGGATTCCTTCAGAAACACAAACACCTGTTGCTCCTGTTGTTCCAACATCATTACGTCTGGTCGTCTGGAAAGGTTTTGCTTCGAGTTAACGCCTCTAGTAAATACTTGCAAATTTATTTTGAGGCTGGCAGACAAATCAGGTTTGTTCGATTTTGTTGTTGTTGTTGTTGAAATAAACATTTGAAAATCCCCCAAAACCTTTGTCTGACAGTGTCTGACTGTGTGCCAACATAAATTTATTCCACTTTACATCATTTTTAATTTTTTTTGGAGTGGTTTGAAGAGGGAGTGGCTAAAATAAAAAGACAGAATGAATATTATCATTGAAGTCATTCATCTCGATATAATTGTGGTTGCAGGGGCCGATTAAAATCTGATGGACTCACACTCAAACATTTATTATTTCGTCTTTTGCTGGGGAAATGGACTGAAGGGGTTTCTGTTCACTCTCTGTTCATTTGCTATTAATATGCTTAAGAAATATAACCTGTTCTATAGGTAGATCTCCACTGGTATTAATCATTTTAATCCCATTTTCTCTTGAGAAGCATTAAGACTTTTGTCAAAAACCTCCCAGTTTTGATGACTGTTAATTCATTTTTCAGTTTGGTAAGAAAACAGCTTGAAGTATTTGTCATGTATAAAAAATGTGTTTTAAAATGCAACTTCACAACAAGATAAAGAGGCTCTGTCACATGTTACACTACGGGTGTCAAACATAAGGCTCGTTTTTTGTGTGACAATATGGATATTTTCATCACATATACTCAACAAAGAAACACTTTCTTACCGCTCCGGCCCGTTCATGGTGGAATTGGACTGCATGAGGCCCCTGAAATAAAGTGTTCGCCACTGCCGTGCTTCACAAAGGAGCGTGGGAATCTCATTTCTATAACTATAGACGAATGCAGATCGGAGGGAAAATAGAGCTGATCGAGCTCTCCTCACTGGCCCCGTGAAGTCAGACGAGGTCTCCTGAACTCCACCTCGCCTCCGTGTGTCAGGTGCTTCTGTTTGAAAGTGTGCGGCTGTGCAGTCTAAGTCGGGATGAAGCAGCCCTCACACATTAGGCGGTGGAGATAACGACTGCTGGCTAAAGCGGCGCTCTGCTTCGTTCAGCTCAAGAGTTCGACATCAATGAATCTCTGATTGCAGGCGAGGAGAGACTCACTTCTGCACGCAGGTCGCTTCATTTTCTCAAATGTACACACACACACACACACACACACGCTGCTGATGAAACTTTCACTCCACTTAGTCTGAAGTATTACCCCTGTATTCAATCTCTACTCCCTCTGCCTCATCCCTGTATTCCTCCTGGTCCCTCCATCCACCCCTCCCTCCCCTCCTCCATTTGATGTGTTAAAAAAGAGACAGGCTACACTCAGCTGTACTGAGAATATGCATGAACGTGTGTGTGTGTGTGTGTGTGTGTGTGAAAACGTCTCCCCTGCTCCTTGTATTGATTTGGCAGATCAGCCCGGTTCATGTCCGTCTCCGTCCCCAGACGTTCACACAATCCACCATCCTCCGGTCGTTGTTGCTCCCCCGTCCCCCCTGCCTCAGGTTTTGCACCTCCACCCACACTCCCCCGCCCCAGGTCTTCAAACCAGCCTCCCTCACAGCTCGCGCTTCCTCCCCTCCGCTCAAACAAGTGAGCGACCTGCCAGTTTGTGAAGCATACGGCCGTCGGTAACAGCTCGCAGGATGTGAAGACGTGTTTGACTGGTAAACAGGGAGCCGGCGTCGAAGTGCGAGATCAAAACCCAGGCCTGCGCCTTTCCTCCCTTCCCCCCACGCCTCCTGCGATGAAGCAGCTGTGAGGAACCTCTGGATGCTTTGCGTGATTGTCATCCCATTGTGTTGCCTCCATCGTAAATGCACAGCGAGGAGTATTTGATTTTTAACTAAGCCACTTCTACAAAGCCACCGACACCGCAGTGATACCGTTCTGATGTATTATTTAGCGTTACACTTCCAAGCAGCCGCACAAGTTAAACTCATGCGTCTCCAGTTTAAATCGGCTGGTTTCATCAAATTGCTTCAATTAAATGTTGTTCTCTTCATTGCTTGTGCTGCGATTCGCCTTATTCAGTCATGTTTTACTGTCTGACGTGATGATATGTTGCAGGGAAAACACTTTGGGATCATTTCTAAAGTGCTATAAAGTGAAAGATGTAAAATGCTGATCTTTTGTTCTATAGAAAGAATAAGACATTATTTTTGTTATATTGTTTTATCAGTTTTCTTAAAAACAATGTTATATATTTACTTCCACACTTATACAACAATGGATCTTATCTGAACCACTTTACCAAGCAATACTGTATTTACCTACAAGATATAGGTAACAGAAAAATAATCAACACCTCAGTTTCAAAGACACTACATGCAGCTGCCAGTTCCTGCGCTCATGTTTAGCCGACAGGTGTTACTTCTTACCGCAGGTGATGTGTCGGAGTGCAGCGCCTCCGTGTCTCTTTAACACATCCAGAAAAACGCCCTGCGTACCTCCTCAGACAGAGGTGATCGTCCCATTTTCTCCCATCTATCCTGAAAGCATACAATTATTATTTTCTATAACAGCTGAGAAAACAAAGCTGATCAATTTGTGTGTGTGATAATGTGTATAAAAATAATGAAAAACATCAGTGAGTCCATTTTGCTTATTAATGCGTTTCACAGTGATTTGTGGTGCATTATGTGTGAATACATGCAAACAGCCACATAACGTGCACACTGATGACATTTATGGGTGTCTTTACTTCATTTATTGAATTATCTTAACACAGACACATGTTGCATTTTCCCTCCCGTGTTTACAACATTAGCATGAGAATCTCACCATGTTGGGAGGATGAGAATCCACTAAATGTCCCAAAGACTCCAGCATCAGCTGAGTTATCGTAACTCCGTGGACGTTTTATCAGTCAGGTCTCTTCAGATGATTGCGTATTTGCTTTAGTTTACAACAATTATGATCACAATTTGATTTCTATAGTAATACAGACCGTGTTTAAACTGCCACTTCTCCCTCTGCCGTGTGGATAAAGCCAGGACTGATGTCCTTGTTCTTGTCTTTTCTGTTATTGTGCCTCGCCGCAGCTCCAGCCCGGTGTGAATCCTCTATTAATATCTCACGCCAAGACCTTCCACTGGCTCTTCTTTCTCTCTTTAGTCCTCATCGTTTTTGACCTTCGGTAATTTCCCATCTCTTATGCTTATTTGACCTTCCTCTCCTTTCATTTATTAAGTCTTATTCAGCACAACAGCTTTTCACTCTGTTCTTTCAGCGCCGCCTTCACGCCGACAGGAAGAATTCTGGTTGCATGTGTGTATTTTTCACAGAAAGTCAGTTAATCTGTGGAGGACGGAGCTGTGGGTCGGAGGCAGGCAACACTGGGCGGATCAAAAAAAAAACAGACAAATAAAGGAAACAAACAGAGTTATGAAGGGCGAGTTATTTCCCAGGATTCAATCTGTTGACAATGCGAAAGTCTTGCGAGGGATTTTCTGGAATGCAAACACGGGTTATATTTACTCCCTCCTCTCCTCCTCCTTTTTGTGTTTCTCTCGCGCCGGAGACGCCGCAGAGGTCTCGGAGACGCGAGTTAAATGCTTTGTTTCTGAGAGATAACCTCTCTTCAGCAGAGGAGCGTGCTTGTAAGATCCGGTATCACTCAGCTTTTCCCCCCGGGGGGGGGGGGGGGGGGGGGGGGGGGGGGGGGGGGGGGGGGGGGGGAGAACGAGGTGGAGCAGGGATACAAACTCCTCTCCTTTCTCCACCTCTCTTGCCTTGGACGGCTCGCGCCGCCTTCGCCGGAGCTTTGTCTGACAGATGAAAACGGGAAGCTGGCACTTGACAGGTTGCGACACTGTGTTTACCAAACCTCAGTGGCAGGAGAGGCAAACCTCAACGCTTCCCACAGTTGTTTGCAGTCAATCTACAATCAGAAGCGCAAACAAAGTCAAAGGCTCCGTTTCCCCGAGGACGGAAATCCTCGAAATGGTAAATTAAAAGAGAGCGGTTCATAAGAAAAACTAACAATTTAGCTCAATTAGCCTGTCAGCAGGTGTGGTGAAGCCCCGTCATTTTCATCCCGACTCTTAATGGATCCTACCTTCCTGTATGTTCGCTGCAGTGACAATCAATGTCGCCAGGAAACGAGGAAAAACTGTAAAATGAAGTTTTCAACCCATTTACAGGGCAAGCGAGTGTGTGTGCGTGTGTGTGTTGGCCTGCATGCATGGAGGATGTTAAGCTGGAGTTTATGTGAGAGTTAAATGTGCACCCAGAGATGGTCTGACTGTTCCACTAAAGCAAAGTGAAAGTCAGTAAAAGGTAATTATGAGATGGCACAAGCTGAAAGGGAACGTTGACACGGAGATGTATACAGACAGGAGGCCTTTAATCCTCGCCACGGCTTTGTCAGCATCCGCTTTTTAGCTGATTGATATTCATGCATGGGCTGGTTTTAATTTGCAAAGATATTTCGCCGCGCGCTTGTCGGGGATCATCATAAAAGTTGGCCGCATTTGAAGTAAAGATTGGCAAGAGACACACAAAAACACGCATGTTACACATTTCTGTAGGCGCCAACAGACGCACCTCTTATACCCTTTGAACACATATTTTCTTGTAAACATTTAAAATAACTAGACAGTAAAATCCGACTGCAAAATGAAATTTGCGAGCTGTGAGAAATTACACAATAACTCATTATAAAAGAAAGATTTCTATGCATTTATTCGGTTCCCGTCATACTGTGGTGTCTCCACTGCTGTCAGGCACACAAGGTGAGTTCACTTCTGCTGTATTGCACACAGGCACAAGGCCAGGTGGAAATATTAGCACTTAGTACGGGTCCTTCCTCGCCAAATCCCACCATAACACGCTATCTCAGCTCTCTTGCTTGTAACAGTAATGAAAACTGTAAAAACCTGGGTGTTATTTTTGATAAGGGCTTCTGTTCTAAAGCCGAGAAAAAAAAACAAACAAAAAAAAACAACCACAACAGCCCTTCTTTAACTTCAATATATTATCCCCCTGTATTCCCTGTTGCAATTTTAGTTCTATTTTCTTTTATAATGCCTCCTTTTTCACACTGTTCCAGCAATATATCTCAGTAGAACAACTCTGTATCATGGCGGTTTCTCATACTGAGAAGGTCGTAGTTCAAGTAGGTGCAGATTTAACACAGACTGGTTCTCTGGTTTAGTAAATGGGGATCTTCGCACAATGACTATGATAAAAAAAAAAACAGCAACAATCTCAACATTAAGCCAATTTTAATGATACCTTCTGATGAAAAACACGGTGAAAGAACACAGTAAGAACATGCAGATTCCCCAAACCTGTCGAAGGCGGAGACATTCTCACCATGAGCTGAGAATCCTTTTCACTCCACTGAGCGGCCTGGGAGTTTTTTTCCACAGGATTTAATTTGTTAATAATAAAAACCCATTTAATCATCTGACGCTCATAAAATTCGCAGGTCGTAAAACGGACTTTACTTCTTTAATGCTTCAATCTGTGCTGCTCATTTTACCTCTGCTTTAAAAAAAGAAAAAAAAATCTACATAAAAGGTCTGTTGTTGTAATGTACTTTGGATTGTCTTTAAAAACTGAGTTATTTATGCTTTTTAACAGCTGCTCCAGGACTCTTTCAGGGTCACTGTTAGTCTGGCGTTCTCTGAACTCTGAGTGGAGCTTTATGTAATCTCTGCCTGTTCTCATGACGGTGAATCCAAGTCATTTTCGCAGCTAACAGCGCCTGGCACCGACTTGGAAAAAAAACCCAAAAAAAAGACATTAAATGACAGAACTCTGCAGGTGGGAGGCGAACACTGTGAAACTGAACCATTAATCTCCGGTATTATTTCCTCTTATGGTGTGATGTTGACATTTCCTTAACACAGTCGGAGCTGAGGAAAAAGGCCCATCTGATAGCTTTGTGTCTGGCTGTATTTTCACACGACCCGCGACTGACACGAGGGCTGTCTCATTTCCCTCCATCCCCTCCACAGGTGGGAGATTCATTACTCTCTTGTTTGATATACGGACCACCCACCCGCCCCGGCCCCATCTCGTATGAATGAGCTTGAAATACAGCGGTGTCGCTGTCAGGGTAAATACCACCGAGCCACGGCCCCTTTATTCAATTTCTGGCCTGTCAGGGATACGAGCAGCTCTTCTCCGGCAGCTGTTTTAAATGTTTCCCTGCCAAAGTGGATTACCGCTGAATAGTTCACAATTTGAAATAATATACATTGCTATTTTGTCTGGCCTTAAGAGTGTTTTTGCAAAACGACAGAGAGGTTAGGCAAATACCACTGTGCGCTCATGGAGCGGAAAGATAAGGGAATCTCAAACAAAACATATTAAGTGGAAATATAACCATGGGGGAATTTCAGTAAATTAACTTTTCACCAGTCTTTGGAGGCGAGGAGAAAAAGCAGAGTATTAGGAGAAAAGCCGTGCAAAAATCATTCTTGAAGTTTCCTCATTAAGGGATTAAGTACAGCGGGAGCAAGTTAACGAGCAAATACGCAAACGCGACCAGCTCAATACTGTCGGAGCAGATTTAAATGCCCCTCCAAGCAGCCGAAGGCACACTTTCATATGGTAGCCGTCAAGAACAGTCACAGCCGGTTCCCTGCATCTGGGTAATTAACTGACGCACAATGAAGACACCAGAGCAGTTTGAAAAGCCCCGTGGAAACACGGATTTCTGTCTGAGAAGTCGCAAAACGTCATTTTTGGAATCAGCGACTTTGGTCCAAAAGCACCTTTTTTTGTTTCTCTTTGCATCTATATTTTGACCAAGACATGACTGAGACATGAAAAAGACAGAACTCACACAGTCCCAATCAAAAGTGAGTTTTACATGCATCTGAACGTCTGTGACATTCCGGCTTCACCAAAACTCTACTCAGTTCCAGCTAGAGCCTGTCTTAACCAAATACATTTCTCAGTATCTAATAGTACATGTGGTTTTAAACTTGGGATGACATTTCCCCTACAGACGTCTGCCAGGAGGATTTGCGATCGTCGAGTTTAGCTCTATGCTTACTCAGAGATTAATCATCATATGTCTCAGAATTCAGTCGCGATGGAGTCAGAGCTGAAGGGAACGAGCGCAGGATCAGCGAACGCTAAAAACATCCCAAGATCAAGGTTTTCATCCACTCGCTGGAAAATTATAGGTTCTCTACCTGCGGAAGAAGCGTGTGGAGCTTTATATATAGCAGTACTGTGGAGCATTTCAATTTGTGTTCATGTTATATATGTACTCTTCACCATAACACCATAAAGATTTGGACAGAAAAAGATTTCATGGAAAAAAGCAGAAGAAAAATTTCAAGATTCATCGAAAGTAAAATTAAAAGTAACTGTTATGAAATTGAGTGTTAAAATACTGATGAGTAAAACTTATTCGGCGCTAGAGAACGGCCAATACAGCCTTCACACATCTTTAGACTTGTCGTCTTACAGATGTGAATTTTTTTTTAAGGGGGATGTCGACATCTAAACACTTTGTGGCGATCATGAAGCTGTGTGTTTTAGAACAAACTTGATTAAAATACAATCCAATACAAGCCATGTGACACGCTTTTTCAAAAACATCCTTGTGCTCTTTAGTAAATACCTTCAGTTAAAACAAAAATCTAGTGGATCTAGTTCCTGAAAACCCCTGATGAAGTTGTGAGAGCTGATCGGTGAGAACGCCGCACTGCTTTAAAATTAAACTGAGATCCAGGTTAAATATATGCCAGGTCAAGCAGCTGCAATTACCCAGGAACAATGGTAAAGTGCTGTAATTATGATGCAGATCTTTCAAAAGCCCGTTGATTAAAAAGAAAAGAGGAACTTTGTGAAGTGCCAAGAGGGTCAATTTTGACAAATCTTTTCTCTAACAAACATCTGGAGAAGAATAAATGTTTCCCAACTGCCATGACAAAAAAAACTCGCAAAACAATCAAATGGCTCAATTTCATTCTTTATTTAGGTTGTGGAATACCGGCCTGAACAAAAGCTGTGTTTTATAGTGCTGTTGTTATTTGAGCGAGCCAAAGCGAGCCGACAGCATCGAGCTGCACATACATGTTTATTCCTCAGTATTATTAGCGCTACATGAAATCGCCGGGGTGTCTCGTATACAGTATTTGTGCATCTGAACACGCAGCACGGGGCAGCTGCAGGGCTAATTTGTTTAGAAGGAATTAATTAGACATTATTAGGGGGAAAACAATGGAGCAGAGGCAGGGTGTTTAACAATGAGACGTTAAAGAGGCAAACCTGTCACGGAACAATAGGCTAATATCCACCCACCGCTTCCCGGCTACTGCTCAATTACTTTATCACACGACGGGACGCAGCACACACACACACGCACACACAAATAAACGCATGCAGCCAGTGCATTTTCTGATTAGCCCTCAGTCTGAACATTCATTCATGACTGACAGCAGAGGTGGTGTTATTATTATGTGTGTGTTCCTAATTGAGCAGATGTTTCAGCATTAAAGGGATCCACCAGAACAGAACACCTTCCAGGCAGACGCCGCAGTTTACTGTTCACACATCTTTCACTGATGAAAACCCCAAAAAAAAACGATTACAGAGGTAAACACAAAGCTATAATTAGCTATGATTTCCATTCTTGCTTCATCTTTACCCGTTTGGCCCTCGATCCCATCTTCCACTGCCTCGAACTCTCCCTCCCTGCGGATACTTTATCTGATCTGGCGCTCCGTCTCGCTGCGCTCCTCGCGCCTCCCCTCACAGCCACTTCTTGAGAACGGCCAAGGCAGAGTTGAAGGTGAACTGGGCCTGGTGAGTTCCTCGGTGCGCCAGCAGCAGGGAGCCGGCCTCGGGCCCGTGGCCCGCCGCCATCAGCTCGGCGGCGGCTCTCTCCACATCCCAGCCCCCCTCCTGCTGGTGGGCCAGCATGTGGGAGCTGAGCAGGGGGTACAGGGCCGAGGAGACGCAGCCCACCAGCAGCCCCGCGTCCAGGAGCAGCGAGAGCAGCTCGCCGTCGCAGCAGGAGGCCGTCTCCTGGAGCAAAAGAAGAAAAGAGGAGTTTAAACACGCGAGGCGATGGGAGTCGGGAGAAACTAACTTTCTCTTTTAAGTGTGATCACCTTTTTTCATCCCTGCAAACATGAGCCAAGAAAAAAAAAAGGAAGAGAAAAAAAAAACACACCCGGAGATTTGGCACGCATACAGCCAGCTTCTCTGCCAGGTAACAAAGTATCATTCAGCAGACCTTTTCAACTCGAAACACTCTACTGGCTGGCTGAACGCTGGAAGTGGCTGCTGGATTTGGACTTTTACCAAACCGCAGAAGTAAAGCGGCGCCGCGGCTTCCTGCTGTTTCAGTGCTGCGTGTGTTCGCTGCGTCGCGCGCCGTAAGAAACCTGATGAGGTCAGGGAGTCGGGTCACATCCGCTGCTGACCCTTCGGATGACCACGAGTTCCCTGACCTGAACCGCCACACACACACACACACGACAGCAAAGCCTCCTCTTCTCATCCTGCAGTTATTTGCAGCTTCGAGAGGAACATTCTCATTTACCCAAAAAAAAAAAAAAAAAAAAACAATTCCGAGCACATGTTCGGGGAGCCATAAACAGACCTTTACGTAATATTTTAATCCCATCTTCCGCCTCGTTACATCAATGAGTAACATACGAATTCAAAGAGCTAAATGCCGACGGGGCTGCTGTGAGTGGTTTACAGGCCGGGCAGGAGGAGAGCCGAGTGCCGCGCTTGAAAAGCTGCCTCTCCGCCTCGCTGTGACTCAGCCCATCTCCCCTGCAGCTCCTCACCTGTTTGCTATCGCTCTTATTAAGATGGCACTTGCACAAAAATACATGCGTATATGCATCTGCGCAGGCACGCACACACACACATACACACACACACCAACAGAAGCCAGTCCTTGTCAGAGTATTTTTGGAGCTGAGGCGGATCAATTATGGATGTGGAGCCCATGTCTTCTCCTCTGGAGTCGAGAAGGTGAGCAGAGTTGGAGGAATTTCTCTCCCTCACAGCTGAAATCTTTTATCTCGTTTGACTTTCCTGGAGGAATAAATCATCCTCGAAAAAAAAAAAAAAAAAGAAGAAGAACAAAAGCCTCTTAAAAAGGATGACTTTATTCATGTGATAATGTCTGTAACGACTTTGGAGACGTTGGAGTGTTGTCACTGATAATGACGTTACAAACTTTTACCTTGTACTTTTACTACAAAACAGAACCTTGTTTTAATTTGAATGAATTTAACATCAGTGTTGGCGACACGTTCATGGTTAATTCAGGGCTAAAGGAGGACACTTGACATAAAACTGGCAAAAAAAAAAAAAGAAGAAGAAAACTAACACGACATGCATGGGGAATAATTAAATTTCTTTGCTTCCCACTGAATGATAGATGAAACATGACAATCCGGGGAGGGAGACGAGAAAGTGAGAAATTTGTTGGACTTGAGACGGAGGAGGACGTGAAGGTCAATCAGGTGTAATGAGAATTAGAGAGGAAGACAAAGGGAGGAGACGGAGCTCAGGAATGTGGAAAATATATGAGGGTTGAAGAAAAAAAAGCTGCAGGAAGCGAGCCTGCGAGGGAGAAGACACAACTGAAAGGCAGATGCATACATTTTTAAGAGCACCAACTGTTTCCAAAAGAAGAATGCACACCGGAGCCAAGGAGAAGCACGTCATCACGCCTTCGCTCCTCAGACTCACACTCCTACTCGTTCTGCTTTGGAGCCGGGTTCAACGCCGACTTCACCTGAAGCTCGGTGTCGCCGAAGATTAAAATGTTTCAAATGATTTGGACGGAGAGGGAGTTCGAGAGTGTTTCTCTAAAGTCTGGTGATCAAACAGTTCATCGATTAACTGAAGCACGAGAAAACTGTTGATACACATTCAAGATGCGACTTGGACTTGTCTTTCTGATTATTTTGTGCAACCTCAAGTTTCCTAAGAGCGGTGGACACAAGGCAACTCTCGGCCCGTTAATATGGATCCAAACATCCTCCTCACCATCGAGCTGTGAAGTCAAATGGATTAAACAGATCTGATTCACTCGAATCGGATTGTTAGAGGCTGTCTATCCCGATTGCTAAAAATAAAAATAATAATAGTAATAATAAAATTGATAAAAACACACTAAGACTGCTGACTATAAAGAACCTGGGAGACCCTGCTGACACTGAAGTCATTTTTAGTGGTTATTGTTTGGTTTTGCGAAAATAACATTTCCATCACGTATACGATCAGTGAATGACAATATAAAAGTTTATTCTTGTGACCCTCAGTGTTTTCTGAATTGTAAGGGTCTGCACTTCTTCATGAAAGGCCACAGGGCTGAATACGGCTGTATAATATAACAAATTATATTGCAGCCCAAATTCATTTGCAGGTGCAGTTGCTGAATGCAAGACTGGCAATTTTGAGCAAAACAATCAAGTTTTTCTCCAAAATGAGGTGTAAAATGTTTGCATAAGAAAAAAAAAAAAAAAAAAAAACAAACTGCTGAAGATATTGGTTTGAAGCAATAAACACTTCAGGGCTAATTAAGGTTTCCAATCTGAGGAGGATGTGAATCTCGGCGCCATTTCTCATGACGATCGATTCAGTCATTTTTACAAGATTTCAGAGAAAGCTCAGAAATTCCAGCCACTTGGGCTAAAAGACAGATCATGAAAGGCTTGAGGACTGATTCTCTAAGGTCTTGTGGTGAGTTCTGTGCGATTAACCTCAAATCACCGACTCCCCTGCTGCAGCGTGGAGTGTAATTAGAGCTCACACCTTTGAGCAGACACGTCTCTCGCAGGGACATAAATGAATCTGAAACTCCCAAAATAATAAGAAAAATAGATTTCTAAGGAAGTATGATTGAAATATGTGAAAATATCAACCACAAGAGGTAAAGTAAAGAAAAATAACTATAAAAAGATGTGACCCAGTATAATCTGACCAGCTGGACATTTTGTTCACATGCACACGCACACACACACACACACACACACACAAACACTGGGAAAACTTGAGATAACTTCAGCTTATCCTGCAGATCTTAGGCTTGTCTGAAAGTTTTTTTTTTTTTTTAAAGACACAAAGCAAAGAAAAACCCAGCGGTACATCATTCAAGTACAGGCGGCATGGTCCTCTGTGCACCCCGACACACACACACACACACACACACACACACCTTCCAGGCTATTACTGTTTGACGGTGCCAAGAGAGACGGCAGATTTGAGTCTGGGAGTCAGTGGGATTGACAGGCGAGCTGAAAATAGATGTGAGGGAGCAGCTGAGAGATGGAGGGATGGAGAAGAATCTTGATATCAGAGCAGAGTCGATAACTTTATGTCCTTTCGACAGCAAAGAGCAGCTCCGTCAAATCTCTGGCATCACAGTTTTTCTAAAGTTCACACCCACTGTACACACCGAAAACACAGCAGAGTGGAGTGACGAGGTTCATTTTTATTTATTTCGTGAAGTTTAAAGGCAGTTCAACCCTCCAAAATCTTCATTCTCGCTTTGAAATGTTGCCCCTGTAGTGGAGCCAGGACACGCCCAAAACAAGAGGAAAACTGCTGTTTTATCAAACCCTGCAAAACTTACTCATAAGCTCTTTTAGCGCTCACTAATACATCATAATTTTCTTGCTAAATTTATGCAGAAGGTATGAAAATGAGCCTCTGTGGTTCCAGAGGAGTCCAGGTATCACAATGCTGACTCCAGCTCACTGGCTCAGCATTGTATTAAAGTGTGAAGACAATGACTGAGTGGTATTGATTATCTTTTCTAGGAAGGCCGTGAAACAAAATCCTGAACAATTTCTATTTAAAGCAAGATTAGCTGCACTTTTACTGAAACACCAGAGTGTTTGGTGTCATGTACTTTTTGCTATATTTGTCACGGACGAACAAAACAGATTTGAAATGCACCAAATAAAAGTGGCGCTGTCAGCACATTTCATTCCAATTCCCTTAAAAATTGTCTTGTATTCATAACCTGAGTTCTGACTGATGATTCCTCGGCGCACGATAAAGCAGCTGCGCTTTACAGTCACACACGAGGCGATCTTTCTTTAACCGAAAGGCCGTCACCGCTGGCTGCAGGGGGAAGTCGCACTCACAGGTCTGGTGGGATTTGAGTCTCATATTCGGCAATGTTTGCTCAACATCTGTCTGAACTCAGATCCTTCATATGAAAGACAATCTTTTTCTGACGCCACTGTAAAGCCGACATCTGACACACACGTATACACATTGATACTGCCTCCTTCTGTTTGCGATTGGTGTCCCTCGCAGCCCTGCCCTCACTAACACAGATCAGTACGAACACAATTAGACTGAGGGAAAAGACTGCATCCATCATGCATTTTATCAAAGGTCAACATGGAAACCTATCTGGTTGCTTTGATATCTGGTGCTTTCTCAGAGTCGCTCATGCAGTTCAACATGTCCAAAATTATTCATACCCTTTGACATCTGTCACGATCTCGGGGACAATTCAAAGTTCTAAAACATTCCAAATAATCTAAGCTGTTCTTAAGCATCTTAATTACTGATTCATTGGGAACAGCTCTCTTAACTCAGCATGTGGAAAAACAGCAGCTCTCTACAGCTGGTCTGTGGACAGTCATTGCTAAGACACAGGAGCTCACTGCACATCGTGGCTGCTCACAGGTCAGAAAAGGGTTTAAAGGTCATAGGTGAAAGAGGTGAAAAAGAATTAAGAGATCAGCGCCAAAAAGAACACCACATCAAGATTTTGATCAGCATCGGGCCACAGCGTCTGTGAAGTTTTAAAATTTGCATGGCGAGTTGATCGGCTGTGACTGGCTTGATATTCACCAGGTACGATCACAAAGTCAACTGTAACTATGCGCACATGTGGCTTCACAGGCTCAGTCAAGCGTCCACTGATCAGATCGAGCATGTTCCTCCACACTGTCGGGCAAAACGCAGCGTGACACTGAGAGCTGAATATTAAAACATGAACCCATTTTCTCAGGCTCATTTTTATTGGGGGCAAAAAAAAAGAAGCCCATCTTATGTTTGGACCGATAAGGTGTTTGTGTGCAAGTATATGTGCACGTGTGAGTGCGAGTGTCAGATAGGCTAAAAGCTCCTTCAGATCTTCTGCGGAGGTTCAAACGGCGCCCGGTCTATAGTTTCAGAGAGGCGAAAACAAGAGGCATCTTCAGTCGCGTGAGATTGTGCTCGCACTTGCGGCTGCCGCACGCTGTGAGCGAGTGAACAAACACTCAGCGTGACAAGAGAACCGACACATCAAACCGCTGCCATAAGATGTCCAACCCCCCTCTCGCTCCTGTTATTACCTTTTCATTTCTTGCTGTCGAGCCCCTGTCAAAGGCAGCCAAGGTTGTCTTTCCTGCTCGTTTTCAGAGGCCACTTAACGCTACCTGATTGGTCTGGTCAATTTTTTTTTTTTTTCTTCACACCCTTGCTTTTCGTTCTTGCTCTGCATGTCTCTCATTTCCAGTATACATCTGTCTTCACCCTCTCCTTGTCTGCGCTCAACCCAGCTGAGAGCTTAATTGGAATCACCGCACACGTACAATGCCTAATACATAATGCATGGCCAGGCTTTCTTTTATCATTTAAATCATAAAGCTCCTTTGGAATGCCAGACAACACACCGCCACTCCTCCTATACTCGTTTTCTCTCCTTTCTCGGGCTCTGCTTCTCATCCCTCCATCCAAACTGTCCTGAGGCTTTAGCAGAGGCAGCGGAGTGAGCGCACGCACATACGCATGCACGCACTAAACAGTATTCGCTTAGTGCACTACATGATTGAAATTGACAGAAGAAGAGGTTGTTAAACAAAAACAAAAAAAATAAATAAAAGTGGGCTGTGATGCACACAAAGAAACAAATGCACAAGTGTGTATCCATGCACAGTGTGCGAGTCAGGAATCAACACACTGAGTTTACAGGCAAACAGAGCTAGATTAAAAGATCCAATATGGCGCGCACACACACATTAAACAAGTCCACTTAAACATGAAATTAGACAGATAATCGCTGAGTGAAAAACACACATTGTGTGTATACATTACACTTCACTGAACTGACAAATAATAGAAACCAGTTTCATCATTCACTTACAGAAAATAAGAGAAAACTGAAAACTGGTTACATTCTAAATTAATCATTTTGTGAAACACTGATCAGGTTTTTTTTTTTTTAAAGACACACTCCACGTACTTCACATTAATTAAACTGTTATTTAAAAAACTTAAAACGACAGATACCGATGTATGTGTGGTTCTGGTTGGCTGCTAATGGTGAGAGTAGATGTTACAGTTAGACCAAAATGTAAAGCAGGTTATGATCCGGTTCAGACAATATTTCAAGTGAAAATGCATCGTTTTTGTTTCAGAAAAGTTTCGCCTTTTCACTGTTACGTTTAAACCGTTTTACCCTTCAGTTTCAGTGTATTAACACCAGTAGATGCTGTTGTTTGGTTTTGTAATGAAACAACACACACTTGTGTGCAGAAAACTAGACAGACATTTGTATGGACAGACCACGAAAGTTGAATTCCTGCTACAGGTGAGTCTCGATGATGAAACCCAAAGTCCCAGGAGAATATGGACTTAGAGTCATGACGCTGTTGCTGCCCAACACGTGCAGAAGAACCACTGACCGCTGTGACGACCCTCCACTTCCACGCCAGGTGTGCCCGATCGGGAGCCGAGGGTCGCCGCCGAGCAGAGCTACACCTGCAATCACTGGCACAGCTGCAGCCAATCGCGCCTCGGCTCTTAGCTGCTTGTGGCTGGAGCCCTGGCGGCCTGTTTCTGTCGTGATCCGCAGTGCACCGCTTTTTGGCAATAAGCCTTTTTCTACTCACCACACCGCTGCTGCAGCTCTGAAGCCGGATTTTAACTGTTATTGTCAAGTCACACCTGGCTGGATAGGATATTGATTTGGTGATCTATCTATATATTCTCTGTTGTCAGACCATATTAGTCCACACCACATGCATGAGCACACACAACTTTTCCAGATCTGCTTCATCAAACACCCAAATGTTTTTTTTATATGGACAAATCTAATTTTAACCACGATTGCGTTTGATATTTGCTGCTTTCCTCTGGGAGCGCAGACCCTGAGTTGGAAAACAAGGTCCCAAATCACAGTTGGCCAGTCACTGTCCTGGAAATGTAAGAGGCCTCAGCTGTGTGTTTATCTGTATGCTAACAAAGTTTACACAGTTTTTTATTGGCTGGGCAATCCTCTGTTGGATTTGGGGAAAGTTTCCACTCCAGTAAATCCTCTCAGCATATGTGTTTTCTCACACACATTTCCCCGCTCCTCATTCTGAAAACTCTTTCCTTTGCATTGTTAAAACATACAAAAATATGATTAAAGAAAATGTACAGCCCAAAGCTGGTGTGTGAGCCAAACCGATTGGACTTCTTCCCCCTGAAACTTATAGGCTTAACTCAAAAGAAATGCTAACACAAAGCTGTTTCTTTATCTCCAATTTAGGCACAAAATCACAGCCATCAAGTGCGTATTTAAGACAGTTTTGCACGGATCTCTTTTGAAATGAGTCAGCTGGGGGAAAAAAAAAAAAAATTAAATCTGCTGTAGTCATTTCTGATAGGAGATGCGATGGTTTCCAGCTACAGACCCACTGTTTTAAAAAGATTACGGAGGGTAGTAAATTGCCATTGTGGGTACATGAGCCGTGCGTGAAACGGCCGGCTTAAAGAATGAGCGGAAAAAGCTCAAGGAAAAAAAACCAAAAAGATGAAAATGATTGAGAATCTTCTAGAATGTCTTGTTATGGAAAATTGCATGAGTTTGAGTTAGCAGCTAGCCTACCATGTATGAAAAGTCAGTACATGTTTTTCATTGGTATTACTGTGTATGATCAGTTTATCAATGCCTACTTTATAAAATAGGAACCAGTTTTGCCTTCAGGTATCTTTGAAGAAACAATTAAAATACTGTAATTATTAAAAAAAAGTATACCAAAACAAGGAATCTTTAAAGAATTGAGAGGGTTGTCAGGAGGCATATTTGCATGTGTTGCAGCTTGGGCTTTTTACTCCAGGCACCATGCTGAAGTGGTTCCTGCTTCTGTTTCCCAGCAGGAGTCTGATCCTGGTCACTGTGTTTTTCCATTAGGTGCAGGTGTGTGTGTGTGTGTGTGTGTGTGTGTGTGTGTGTGTGTCTGTCCTCTGATGGACTGGTGACTTGCTCAGGGTGTAACCCGAACCGGTCAGCCGGGATGGACTGGAGCCCCTCGCGACCTCACGCTGGATAAAGTGGAGTGCGAGATGAATGGATGGACAGTGTTTACTCCCGCCTCCCTCCTTCAGCGCTCGGCTGTCTTCAAACACATCTTCACTCTGAGCGCTCCAGAAAGCATGGCAGGACAAATACGTGACGATCAGCAGAATAATGTGAAAGTTCCCGCGCCTAAAAGAGCAGATAGGAAAAACCCACGCTGTATTTTACGGATCGGGAATGCATCCCGTCTTCATTACCTCTATTCTTCTTCTTCTTCTTTGTCTCCCTTTCATATCATCTCCAGAACTCCCACTCCTCTCCTCACTCCTGCAGTTCTCCAACGCCCACTGTGGTCTTCGCCGCCAGAGCCGAGCATAATTGCTCACCTACCACACTTCAGCCGAGCAAGTCGCCGCGAACGCGAATCAAAATGAACACATATCATACTACAGCCAAATTACTTTCTCTAATTCACTTCCCGTGTCAAGTGGTTTTCCATAACGGCATTTTAATTAAAAAACTAATCTTCAGATTAATCTTTTTTTTTTTTTTTTAGTCATAATCTCAGGGGCATTTCCTTCAAGGAAAGAAAAGTAAGAAAAACAATGAGCTGATGGCGAGAAAAACAATGTTAACAGTTTTCAATGACATCAGATACGTGGCTAATAAACACACGGAGGCAGCGTGGCGCTGGAAGATAAGGCCTGCCACTCACTCAGAGTGGCGTGAGGTTTTCATGTACTTAATCAAGAGAGCCGTGCTGATTAATTAATGGTGCAATGTGGACAAAATCAACCCTGCTGCAATAAATTCAGAGTGGCATTTGGAAAACCTTTGACACTGTAATCCCGTCTTTATGCCGGTGTCAAACGTTTGGTGGCAGGAGTGCAAACGGCGGCGGACCTCCGGAAAGTTAGAGAACACCCACTGTGGTCAATTAACAGGCTTTGTGGACTTGTTGAATGTGTGATTAATTCATTATTTCTGATCCTCTTGAGATGACGGTTTGCAGAGTTTCGAGCGAGCTGGTGTTGATCAGGTTTAGCAAAGTCACAACAAACCAGACCTGGAAATATACAAACACTGATAATAATAATAATAATGCATTGGTTTTATATAGCGCTTTTCAGGACACTCAAAGACGCTTTACATTGCATTATTCATTCACACCATACTGGGTGGTGGTAAGCTACTACTGTAGCCACAGCTGCCCTGGGGCAGACTGACGGAAGCGAGGCTGCCAATCTGCGCCATCGGCCCCTCCGACCACCACCAACCATTCACTCTCACAACTTTCATACTAGGCAAGGTGGGTGAAGTGTCTTGCCCAAGGACACAACGATGATGATGATCAGAGAAGGCTTGGTATAAACTACAAACAAACTGAAAAGTCAAACTGAAGCAAAATCCTTGGTTTCTATTGGAAATTTTACCATTTAACCTCACTGTGTTTCAGTTCCGGAAGGATATTTTCCTCTGATTTAACTGTGGCAACACAATTCAGCAACTGATTTTAGATTTCTTTAATTTTTTTCCAATCAGGACTAGTTGATAAAGGAAGATGTTCAGAAAGTGATGTCTCCTTGATCACCGTATTCCATTACTTTCTTAAGTATTGACCTTCAACGAAGCAAAGTGGGGGAATGAAGCGGGTTGAAACAGTCCGTCCATTTTCACACAATGCTCCTGGAGAGGTTTAAATCTTGGGATATACTTTAACAAATTAACCCTGCTTTCAGTTTCTCCACTGCTATATTTCTGAACTGTCTGGTGGGCTTCTTCATCTTCATGATGCTGTTTGCTCATAAATGCACGCCACACTTTTCGGATGTTTTTTGTAATGAAATTTGAAAACAATGCATTGTTTTGGACTGGTGGCCTTGTCCAGGGTGTATCCTGTCCTCCCCCAGCACCTTGTCACCCTAGACCATAGATGGGTGGATGGAAGGAATTAGCTGTGATTGAAATCTGTGATTTTTGAGTAGCTTCTGTTTGACCGACACAACAAATTAACTACATGAAATAGACTGTAGGATTCTACATTTGGGTCGACTAAAGTTCTGTGGTCTTTAAGTGTTTTGACACTGCGGCGGTCAAAGTGTATCACCTCAGTATCGCCGCTGATAATCGGGGCTGCATTTATCATGCCGGCCCTGTGAACTTGTGTCAGCAGTTTTCTTTGTCCGTGCCGCTAAAATCGAGTGCGAGAACAACCCTGGAGTCAGAGCAGGCTGCCAACAAGACAATTCCTGACCTCTGTGGGACCTCCTATGAAAACGATATGTCATACTGTGATCGGCTTACAGTAATGGCGTCTCAAGGCTTTAAAGAAGAGCACTGTTATTGGACTAATGCTTCTATATGATGATACCCCGACTCCAAGGATCATCAGTTAGCTATTCATCATGTATGCGGCATAAACAGCACATATTTTACACTATGAAAAGTCGTTTTTCTCTTTTTTCCAATGTGCAGATGGTGTTGTGCAGAGTTTTGCCTGCATGCTGAGATCTGCAGGGAAAATACGTCCATATTTTCACAACTTCACTGTACTTCATTTTCATGGTCAAGGTCTTTCCCCATCAATAAGCTGGTAAAGTTTAACTGATGCATTATGGGTATTTCTTCCATCTGCTTCAGTTCTGGGTTGTACTCTTTTGAGATGCTCCTGCTTCAGTTGCCAAAAAAGAATAACAGGTACTTTAATTGATATCCTGCCAATAATGTCACATGCCAAGCTTGCCGGGCTAGATTTGGACCGCAGGCCATATGTTTCACGCCGCTGATGTGGAGTATTTGTGCCAGTGGGTGCATTTGTGGCAAGCATGAAAATATTCCCTCAAGGCTTTCTTGGTATACTGGCGGGGGGAAAAAAACATGCTCTTTCCAAAATAAGTAGCGGCTTTGCTCATACAAAGCCTGAATGTCTGCCAGCAAAACACAAGGAAATTGGATTGACACTCAAGACGCAGGGTAGCCACATCTCTGAAATACCATGTATTATGAGTCCTTTTGTAAGTGTGATGAGAGAATTTTTGGATAGAAATGAGACAGAAATACTTGGTGAAATTGTGATCTTTAGCAGGTTCGCACATTCCGGAAACACAAATGCTTCCTGACTTGGGGTCACGACGACCTTGACTTTTAACCTTTCAAAAGCAAAATAAACGGAGTTTGTCTGTGAGTGAGAGGAAATGTGAAAAGTGAGTGTGGGAAGTTTGCAAAGGTGAGAAATTGAGGAGAGTGAGAGATTGGCTAAACAGACTCGCAACAGACTTTGCATGTCTTGATCCTTTGAAACCGTGTCGTGACTTGAAAATACTTCAAGTGTCGGCGGAACAGCAGGTCAAACGCACTTACACACACGAAGACAAACAACACGAACACAACGAGCAGCAAGCCAACG
Source organism: Salarias fasciatus (assembly GCF_902148845.1). Lineage (NCBI taxonomy): Eukaryota > Metazoa > Chordata > Actinopteri > Blenniiformes > Blenniidae > Salarias > Salarias fasciatus. The sequence continues at coordinate 9,850,603 of NC_043759.1, forward strand.
CTATCAGATGCGTTGGATGTACGATGATTTCTCTCTGTCTCTGTTGATGTTATCTGCACATGAACGCAGTTCGCTGCTCTCAGCGCGCCCTTATCCGTTCAGCTCTTAGGAAAGATAATTTCTCAAAGCACTGCGACACTACCTCTCTTTCCTCCGCCCGTATGGCCGTTCTTCGGCTCCGGTTCTTTTCGATTTACCTTTTTTCTGACTTTCACCATCATACGTTCCACTTTTCAGTCAGACGTCTCTCTGAGCTCGACACTTCTAACTTTACATTTTCATACGTTCGCGCTGTCTTTGTAATTTCTTTCCAATTCCTCCCTCTCTCAACACCCATTTCTCCTCCATTTGATTTCCTCTTCCCACTTCCACATCACATATCATTTCTCTTTCCACCTCCAGCTCCAAACCGGCCTCTCCTCCACTCAGCAGAGCAGGTGTACCAATATAGGAGCTCGATCGTTTCATTTAATAGCGGCTCCGTCGCTTAATAGTGAGGCTTTCTCTTATCTGATGTGGGAACAAAGAGCGGGTCTGCTGGGTCTAAGAGGCCTGCTTTGAGACAACTGCTTATCTGATGGAGGGAAACATTGGAGAGTGGCCCACACAGTCTTGAACGATTACTCTCTTATCTGATAATGGCTTCCCAAAAGTCGAGAACACTTAGCAAATGGATGAGTGTTAGCTTATTTAAATGCTGGGATTATTTTCTAAAACCTCATTTAAGTTTATCTTACAAGACCAAAGACGCTTTATAATATTAGGCTCCTTTAGATAGGTACTTGAGTGTCCTTTCACCCAACATATCTGTTTCTTTGTCTGCGTTTTTTTGCATTCAACCTTTCATACCTTTAAAACATAGAAAAAAAAAGTCAAACAATATGCAATCTTATCCAGTGACTGAAAAAGTTCTCAAAAGATGAACAAACTGTTCAAAACAAAAAAAAAGTTCAACCACATTTTCACAAGTTCAGGTCTTTCAGACCAAACATTTCCTATTTTGTTAATGTACATTCAAAAAAGGGGGAAATATTACTTCAGTTTTGGTCCAAACACAAACAACTTGTGAGCCGCTGGATTCGTTTCTTATTTGACACACAGTGGTTGACGACTGGTTCAAGTCCCGGTTTGTCTTGGGGGCCTGAGCCTGTTGCCCCTCAATGGTCCTAAACCTTAAAACTCTTATCAATGACTGAAAATAAACAAACAAAAATAAAGCCGTGCATCTAAATCTCTGTTTCTGTTGAATCAGTTTCAAAGTTCACATTGTTCTTCTGTTTTATTCCAAACTGCATCAGATCCTTTTTCTCTGACATATGAGACTCTGCTGCTCTTTACTGTTTATACACCAATGATCTGACAAATGGTTAAAACATAAATGAAGCTGGATCAAAACCTCAAGGTCTCTGAAGCTGCGATGTGCAATCCGCACAGTATTTTACACTTTTAGAGCAGAAGTGATCAGCCTTAATGTCAGCAGAATCAAATATGGTCCCTGTTATGGACTCTTGTGGTTGACGCAGACAGTTTGACACCTACCTCGCTCATGCTGTTGATCTGCTCCAGAGTGAGCTGCAGCAGTTGTTCGTCGCCGCTTTCAGACATCAGCTTGAGCGCAGACTGCTGGAGGCTGGGCTGGTTTTGGAGCAGCAGGGTGGCGATGTGTCTGATGCACTGGGGAGGTGGGGAGAAAAGATACAAGGCGGTATTTGTGAGATGAATGAGAGGATGAAGACGGAGGGTGTGAAATAAAAAACAAAGGAAGGAGAAAATGAGGAAAGGTAATCAGTTTATAGAGTGGAAAGAAAAAGAGGAAGGAGGAACAAAAGAGGGGAGAAGAGACAAAGGGAACGGTGAAGGTTGATCAATGTGCGTGCACTGTAAAGACACGCAGGTGCTTAATACTTTTTTAAAAGGTTTACACACAAACACAAGGACACACCAGACACACAGCGCTATTGGAGTCACATTCGGTAATGTATGGATATCACAATGCAATTTGACTCCCCCATGCTCTGGCAGTTTCATTCCAGCAGATTCAAATTAAAGCTGTTGAGAACAGAGTAAAAGGCTCCCCCCCCCCCCCCCCCCCCCCCCTCCCTCCCTCCCGCCTCCCACACTAATATTAGACAGCCAGGCAGACAGTAGCCTATTCACACTGAATAGCATTAGCACTAAACTAATATCACAGTCAGCTGGTCCTAGACATACAGAATGGCATTTGGCTTACCACTGGCACAATGCTCAGCGGGGCGTGAATAGCATTAGGGCCCGTCAGATATCAGAGAGGCTCTCGTCGATACGGCGTATTGCCGAAAGCACTGGGCTGACGCTAACGCGTTGCTGCGGGTTACACGTTTAATGGCTTCGGTCCCCTCTATTAACATGCGCGCAGAAACGGCGCTGCCGCAGCGTGGTTTCACTGAATGCAAACAAGCTCAGTCCAGTAGTGTGAGGACAAAGGCGACGGAAGACGAACTGAAATCGTGCGAGAGCCGGATTCGCGTTGGTTAAATACAAATACAAATACAAATGTCGCTTGTGTTGGAAGCCTGCGGTGGGCTGGATTAAAACAACAGCATGCACATGAAACTGAAAATGTGAATTACCAACATAATGTGTGCCTGTGTGATCCCAAAAACAATACTAAATTCAAACTAAAATGAACTACATAGTACATGTATGGTTTGGGGGCCGAATTCAAATAAAAGTCAATGGGATATATTTTCCAGAGGTTGTAAAATCATTTTGACATACCCCATGCACTATTTACATTATGAAGTGCTGTGTACAACCAGAGATCTTAAAATATGATTATCACTTCTTTTAATCATGTGACCTTGCATCCTAACTGGGTGGAAGAAGGCAGACGAGACATGAGTTTTCATTTTAACACCGCTTCTGAAAGTCCAGCACGAGCAGCATGTATTGTCACGTCTCGTGTGACTGTCATTAATGCATGAAGCATCAGTTTGAAAGAAACGGGGAGAAATTAATATGTTTCCGAATACGGCCAAGGATTGGCCTTGGAGACTGTGCTGCAGCTGAGGCGATATTCAGCAGCAATGAATGGGGCCGCATTCCTCCAGTCCGTTGGATTTCATGAACCTTCGCATCGAGGCAGATTTTTAGTGAGGATGTCACTTTTTCATCCAAGAACTTGTTTAATTATCATGCGAGGGAGTCTCACAAAGCCAGTGTGAAATGTACCAAGCACAATCACACCACAATACAAACCACTTAAAATTTCTCTTCTGCTCGTCTCTTATCATGTAAATGCAGGCAAAAGGCAGCGCCGTGCGTTTAAGACAGCTGCAGGTTTCACTGACTGCACAGCCTAAAAGCATTATGGGAAATGGCTTGCTTACATGCGACTGGTCCGGATGCTGTCATGAAAATCAGAATTTGGCTGAGTGGAGTTTTATCTGCTGGTTTCCCTTGAACTAGTCGTTATAACATTATATTAGAAATCCAACTGAAACTGAAAAATGAATTCACAGCGAATCAAGGTTTCTTGTGAGGTGCAACCATAAAAAATAAATGTCTACCAAAAGGAAAATTACCTACATTATTCTCTCTGCATGTGTTACATTTTTATTACCGTTATATGGCATTATCGAATAGTTTTCTCCATGACGGATTAGCAGTGAAGTAGTTGAATTATTCGCAGTGATAGGTGTAATTTTACAGAATAAACAATCACTGTTCTGCTGGTAATATTAAGGGACCACAAGAGTGTTGTTCCTGAAGTTCGGGCTGGACTCGGAAAGAAAGTTTTAAAGTTTGTGGCACCAAATCTATGAAATAATTTACAAAACTGTCTGCAGCTTCAATGTAAATTTTTCTGGTTTTCATATGACAACGTTTAAAGTTGTTCTTTTTACCTCTAGTGTTTTAGTGATCAGATTCTTCAGTGAATCTGCTTATTTTGACTCTGACCCACTGTTGTATTCAAGGAAGCCACACAATTATTACACATATTCTTAAGCCTCAGTATGCCGAGACGTTATAGAAGTCGGTTCAAATCCCACTGTAGGCAAATCACTGCTGTTGGGTTCTGAGCAAGGCACTAAACGTGTGTCCAGAGTCCACTTTGAAAAGCATGAAGGGGTTTTCTCCTTACCTGTGCTGGGAGCTTGTGCTTGGTGCTGTAGAGGGATCTCACCATGGAGACAACCTGCTGACCCAGGTCTAATTTGACTTCTGACCCCTGGCAGAGGGTCAGAAGGGAGGAGGTCAGCACCACCCAGGGGTTACGCTCTGATTGGGCCCTGGAGAGAGAGAACAAGGCAATCAATGGAATGTGTGCATTTAGTCTTATGCTGAGCTCTGCTGTTTTTTTCTGTGGTGAACATGACGAGAACATGCAGTCCATACACCAGAACATACACTGCCATGTCTTTTAAACAACAGAATTTAACAGGAACACACAGTACATATTTAAACCAAGTGTTTCCATGTGGAAAATCATCATTATGTTGTTTATCAATGACCGCACTCTTCCGTTTCATCAGACTGTGATTCGGTCAGACGACTGCTGCACCGACGCCGTACTGCATAAAAATGTTCCCGTTCAAATCGCAGACTGACACGAAAGCCAGCCGTGATCAAGACGCTTTCAGACGCTCTAATGAATCCTGACAGTGACGTGTAACCGGGGAGGAAAGATGGCTGACCACAACACTCCAGCGGTTATTATTAAACACCTGCATGCTTCATTTACCCCCCGCCGGCGCGAGCAGCGGGGGACAGCTGCCAGCGGCGACAGCCGTCACTCTGTTTACATGCTTTTATGAGTTCTTCAAGACCTTTTCTAATGTCTCTGGAGTAACAGATTAGCTTCCACTGAGGATCTTTATTACCACATATCAGTCCCGGGGAAAAAAAAAGATGAAAACCACTCAACAGCTTATCTGTTAATTAAAGCTCGGTTGATGGATTGACCCTGTATAAATTATTAATTTTATTAGTATTATCATTAGCATGGAAACGGAGCTGGATTAAAGCCTTCAGATTGGAGATGCCTACTAATTTCGTTGGGTGTGGAGGGTGGAGGGTGGAGCAGCGAAATCACAACCAAGGCCTCATTATACATGCATCAAGCCACATGAGGAGAATTAAAATCACAAGTGAGGCTGTCAAACTAGTTAGCTAAACTAGTCACACAAAGTAAGGAAATTTAGGTTTGGTAAATTTATCTTTTTTTTTTTTTTTTTTTTTTTTGCTGTAGCGATGCTTACTGACATAAACCTGTTCCTGTTCACTGTTTCCTCTACATTCATTTATTAGTGGTGAGCTGCTATTTCTAAATTTGAGCTTCTGCTCCTTTAAATTTCTTTCAATTTGTGCATATTCATGTTATTATTGATATTTTGCGACATGCATGCACACACACAGGCCCATCAAGATATTGATATTTGTTTCCATTTTTAATTTAAATCTATTGTTTCATTCATTCAATCTTTAAAAAGCCATTTTTAATTGGTCACTCAAAAAAAAAAAGGTAAAAGTAGAATTTACAAGTAGTTACTTGTAAAAGTAGAATCAGCAGCCAAGTGTCATTTGTTTATGTTCCCACTGATGGAAAAAATCCTAGAGAAAATATTGCTGTTTATTTCCTTTTTAATGATGCGTTGAAAGCATTTGTGGGATGAGCAGCCTGGCTGAGCATGATTTAATTCTTACTAAATAAGACAGACTTTCAAATTAATAAAATGGTAAATTGCCAAACAACAGCCTATAGCGTTGTGTGTAACGATCAACTACAGTCACAACAGAAAGGCAGTTGAAGGAGTCTGCAAGAGATCAACAGCCTGAGAGCTGTTCATTCTGCTCACAGTGCTGAGTGGAGACATTCTGCAACCCATATTTGTCCAGATTCAGTCAACATGGCTGTGTTATCAACTATAAATCTCAGTTGATCCTGCAATTGGCATCAATGTAGTTGATGTCAAGACTGCTGCAAAGAGTCAACAGCAAAATAAACCGTTTTACATTAAGGATGCATGAGTCACACCTATGCTGCTCATCGGGGGATGCATTTCCAGTGGTCAGAAGGTACATCCTGTGTTGCTAGCGCGACTGGAAGCTGTGTGCATAATTATCATGACAAGCAGTGTATTAAAAGCCAAATGGAGCGCGAAGACAAGAGGAGAAGTCTGAAGTGAATGTTTGGTTTCAGGATGTTTTCACATGATAATGGGAAATGCAGCAAGTTGCTCGTAAATGTTTGGCGATAATGATGCTCGATTAGCCTGCTGCATGTGGGAAGTAAGCTGTGTGGTAAGATCCTATGAGTATCTGTGCAAAATAAATAAAAAAATAAATAAATAAAAACAGAAGTGAGTGAGAGATGAATAGAGTGTGCAGAATAAAGAGATGGCTCATGATAAGGAAGTAGTGACAGCAGGGGGAACAGCGGGACTCCTGTATGTGTGTGTGTGTGTGTGTGTGTGTGTGTGTGTGTGTGTGTCCATCAACGGAAAAGGCAGCTCTCCATCCAACGACCGGGGCGTCTTGTTCTGACAAGCTGCTTCACCTTTGGAAGACGGGAACAAACGGAGACCACTTCTGCTACTGGCAGCAGCGCTGCCTCCTGCGCCTTTCCAGGGGGATGATGGGGAGGCGCCTCTGCATGCTACTACGAGTGTCTGTACGCTCGCCAGACCTGTCACAGGGTGGAGTGTGAGTCACAGCCAGCCCCCATCCGTGCTTTGAATCATGACTCAGTTTATGCGGACAGACTAAAGGATAAGCTTTTTAGATGCAACACTCAATATAGCTCCCCAAGCAACCTCTTGTGGTCTTACTGAAACAAATCCCTCCCCACTCGACACACACACACACACACACACACACACACACACACACACACACACACACACACACACACACACACACACTGTAAACACATTTTATTTCAACCGGGATTATAAACTGAGTCAGACAAGTGTTGAAGGTTAACCAGAGATAAAGCCCTCGAGTCTTGAGCATCTCAAACGAGACATTTTACGGTGAAGTTATTTGGGGCTTTGTGTCCTGAGAGCAGCAGGCGTAACAGAAAAAAAAGGTACAGTGAGCATAAATCTGATCGCGACCTGAATTTTAAAGGAATCTATGCGTCAAAAAAGGCTCGTTACGGAGTAGTTGAATGTTGCCCTGAATTGCCGAGGGCGATGTAAATTAAGTGTGATTAGAGAGAGAAGAAACACAACAAGAATAAAACATAATCACAAGCTCAGTGTGTGCTCAGCATTTGTCTGCATTTACATCTAAAATGCGCTACGACGGCAGCTACCACAGTCTGCGGTTAAAAGACGTGATTACAGCCGACTATCCCCGCGTCTTCACGACAGCTGCTGCTCTCACAAAGTCAGCGGAGTCTCCCTGAAATCCGGGGGTGAACTCGAAGCAGCTGCAACCAAACCAAATCCCATTTCTCCCCCAGCTCTGTTGTTGATTCTGCACTCCGAGTTCACAAAACAAAACGACAAATCGACTTTCAAAATGCACTGATGAATAATGATCTTTTTCACGCTTGTGCATATTTTCCTCAATCGTGTTCATTACACTGCCGCAACTCTCAAAACAAAAACAAAAAAAATGCTCCAGTCTCATTTCGAACGCTATTTGTCTCCTGCTCAGCACACTTCTTTCACTCCCACGTTAAGCAGCTTTCTCTTATGTGGGATAAGCCAAAACAATATCAGCCTGGAAACGAATCAAGCAGAAGAATAGGTGCTGTGCAACAAAAACTGGACAATTTCTGGTCTTTCCCAGGTGGCGGGGGAAAGAGTCTGCATCTAAAGGTCTTTTTTTTTTCCCCACAATGAAAGCTTTTCTAGGACCCCAGGAGCGATTTCAAAAGCTTTATCCGCTTCTCAACTGGAGGATACAGAGTTCCACGGTTATAACATAAAAAAAAAAAAAAAGTCCCTGTAAGGAGGTGGTGATTTCTGCTGCCCCCAGGAACCGAGGGGCCAAAGTTTGCTATGCCGGAATCTGCTGGGTGATCAAACAAAGTTACTGTGGCTGCTACACTTTCACAGCCGAATTCATGCGGCACAGCTGAGGGCGAGTTTGATATCAGTACAATGAGAGGCCGCCGGTGAGCCTCTGAATGACAGAAAGCCCGTGTGAAACACGCCGATAACACTTGCTGACTTTGTCAGTGCAGTTCAGCCCAAGTAAATAATTGATTCTCAATCAATTCATTAGGTCAATTAAAACATTATTGGACACCGTTTTGCACCAAGCTGAACACTGATTGTTCACAGTTGAACAGTTGTTCATTGTTTTTGCTTCACATTTTCCTTTTTTATCCTAATCAGTACCTAAAGGTTTTAAACCATTTCTCAAATTTACACAGAACAGCGACTGATGGCGGCTGGTACGCAGTAAGCAGTATTGATCCACCACTCAGATTCTTGCTCTGATAAACCTACTTCCTCAAATCTTCTGTCTGGTCAACTTTGCAAATCAAGCAGATAGGAAAAGTAAAGGAGCACGAATCGTCTCATCTGACTATGCAGCTATATTGACGCATACGGAACTGTTTAGTCTCCCCTGCCGTAATGTGCACAACAAACATAATCATATTCCTAAAACTGAGAGCTGCCTCAAGGGTGTTGGGTACTACAATGGACTTTTTCTACGAGACTTCCTGAATAATAACGACTTGCACAGTTCATCCTCAACCACAGAACTCGGTCATACATGTGAAGAGACTCAGACGGTTATTAACATTGATTTGCCATGGTTCTTACTGCTTTCTCATTCCTCTTTGTTCTGGATGAAACACAGGCCCTCCATTTCCCAGCGCCCCCCATTTCTACCCCGACACCGAGGCGTGGTGGCACTGGAGTAATGAAAAGCCTTTTGAGGAGCAGGTTGCTCGTCTGCCAACCAAGACTCAGGGATCACGATTCATTTGGTCGCTACTGTTTAACTTCTTCGACAGAGACAATCCTACAAAAAGCATTACATTCTAGTTCATGTCACTGCTTAGGTCAAAAAATACTGAAACTATCCAACTAAGACAGGGTAGTAACCCAAACGGCATGGGGAGATCGTTTTGCTGTGGTATCGGACTGACTGACCCACAGTCAGCTTATATCAGCTCCCGATAGACGGATGGAACAAATCCATACAAGAACATAACATGTTTTTTTGTCTGTTTATCTCAATTTGCTGTAAATTCAGTAAATGATTATTTTGTAAAAGTTGTTTAATTCTCCCTAATTTAATGAAAGAACATATTTCCAAAATATTTCTTCAAAACTATCGATTAGGTGACATTTTCCTGGAAGTCAATAACTCTCACATTTTCAAATTAAGTGTAATGACGGCTAATTTTGGAACGCGCCCTCCATGTTTACCCAGAAAGCCGCTGGGTGCCTGTCGGCAGTGAGTTTGCTTCCCCCTATGTTCATCAGTCTGTAAATGAGGATAAGTTTGTGCAACTCTATGCCCACTAATTCATACACACCGTGGAGAAGAACCGTTTCTTTTAAACTGCTGATCGAAACTGTGTGAAAATGCAAAATGCTTTGATTGAGCTGAAAAACAAACTCCAAAGAGCAAGACTCTTCTCTCGCTCCTCAAAGTACGGCTCACTTTTAACCGAGAACAACGGAGCGGGAGAAGAGCGATCACGTCACCAGGCACTTATCAATAGTACTGCGACTCTCGCCCAAGCTCGAAAGACACCAGCTGGTGTAAGAAGCTCATAAGCCCGAAGGTTCTTTGTGCACGTACAAAATACATGTGCCTTGCTGATTAAGAAATCAGCCAGTAAAACAGCAACCCATTATAAATTAAGGCGAACGCGCTGTGAAGATGTTATCGGGGCGAGGCGGCAATGAGAGGCAACAAATGAGGGAAAATGAGGAGTGGTGAGAAGAAAAGATGACCAATCATCACGTTATTCAGGACAAAATCTGGAAGAACACCATATTTGCATTTCTATCAGCAAAACCCAGGCTTGGGTTTCTTAAAAAAAAAAAAAAAACAATCTTGTTTGAATAGATGTGTGAATTAAAATGATGGTCAATAAGCTGCAAACTTGAGTTCAGAGCAATCGGAAATTGCACAAGATTATAGAAACTGTGACATTTTGGGAAATGTACTTTTTTTTAATTTTGTCATTCATTAATTTAACTCCACTCTCACACTATTTAGTTAAGAGGTCCATCTGTTGCTAGACTGGAAACTACAGCCAGCCTGGCTTTATCCAGAGAAACCATGTCTTCATAGAACCTTTGTTTTATTTGTAAAATCCAATTTAAAAACAAACAAACAAAAAAAAAAAAAACATTGGGACAAATCAGCTGTTTGGGCATTTAGAGACAGGTAACTTATTTGAGCCGTTCCAGCCAGGATTTAGAGGTCATCGTAGCCTGAAGTTATTAGTGATGTTCTCGTGGCTTCAGACCAAGAACATGTCTTAATTCTTGTTCTGGTAAATCTCACTTAATACAATTGGTCATAACATAATACAAAGCACTAAGCTGGTTTCAATCAATTTTCTCAGATTTCCATTTGTTTGTTAACAAGTCATCAGCTCACACTGAATGGAATCATGGAGTTCCACAGGACATAGTTTTGATAATATATATTCTTCCTGTTAGAAATCCCATTAGGAGACAGCGTTACCTTCCATTGTTAAGTCAATGACACACACATCTATCATTAAAAGAAATGGTATTGATCAGTCTTGAAGTTTATCTTAAAAGTTTGGATGAGCTGAAATTTTCTGCTACGAAACTCAAATATATCAGAAGTTATTACATTTGGCCCTAAACACCTGAGAGACAAACTGTCTGAACATTTCATCCTACTGTACGGCATTAGCTTTACCTCCAGCAAGCTTCCTGAGGAACATGGGAAAAATCTCTAATCATTTATCCTTTGACTCTCAAGTTAAACAAGTTTGACAGATTGCTTTTTCTCACAAATGTGATGTTTGAAATAGATTGGCTCAAAGGGCTGTTACTTCCACTCTTGAATTTGGTAATTTATAATATGTGGGTTTTACTATGGAAACCTGCAGTAGGGTGGCTACACTGTAATTAGCGGTATGTAAATGACCCAGAATTGAAACCGAAATTAAATTAGCAGCTTACTAATCTAAGATGATTAGATGCTTGCATTATTTCTAAAATTAGTGGGCACTTCAACCTTCTATCAAACTTTCCAAGAAGGATAATGATGAAAAAGAGAGAATCTGTAACTCACACTTCTTCTTTCAACATGGGCGGCCAAGCTTGCAGGAGGAGAATGAGCAACTGGAAGTCCTCAAACTTGTGTGCCGCTTCCAGAAGCTCCTGGAAAAGGGCATATCGTTTATCCTCATTCTCCACATCTTCTATCTGGACCTGAGAAAAAAAAAAAAAGCAGGACAGAGATCGGGAATCAGTTTCAGAGCGAAAATTAAACGGCTGTGAGGACCTTGATTGCTCGCTTCACCCTGATCACTGAGTGTGAAGAACAATTAGATTAGACTCTGGAGCGTTTAGAGGAAACATCCATTTCTGTCAAAACCTGCTACATGTGAAACACTGCAGATAAATATAAAGATAGATACTTGTACCATCCACTCAGAAGTTCACCCAAGTAATCTGCTATGTTGGCCGCTTCCAGCACTCGCCACCCAACAAGAACACGAGAAAAATATGCAAGCAGCTTTCAGAGACTTCAAATGAAGTCTGCCTCCAACACACTTGGCAAACTAATGATTGCAGTAGAAAGTTGTGGGCAAGATAATCTGAAAAGACGTTGATTTGAATGAACTGGAAAATCGCACACAGTCAATCTGGAACTCCATCAAATCCTTCAGTGCTTCAAATGGAGCGCTGAATGGACAGAACAAGGCTTAATGTGCAGAGGAAGAATACATTGTTATTAAAAAAAAAAAAGGGAAGAAGAGGAAAATCACCTGTGGCTAAACTTTCTCTGCACTGCAATGAGAAAGCGAGTTATTGAGAGGTGAGAAAAGAGAATGAGGGCGGGTTAATGTGGAAAAAGTGGGAAAGGAAGGTAGTGGAGAGAAAGTAATTAATTTTCCTCTCCAAGGTTGGGTTCTGGTGTGATTTAACAGTTCAGAGAGCGGCTGATTTCTGAGGGGAAAACTACAACCTGCCAAAGCACGGCTGCTGCAAAGACACCGCGAGCATACACACACACACAGACACACAGACACACACACACACACACAGAACAGTGTGGGGGTTCAGTTCTGTATATGTCTGGTGATATTTAGTATTCAACACACGCCGTTATTTCAAAGGGTATTCATAGCAATTTAACATGTGCAATTACAGGTAAATATGCCCCTTGTGCAGAGTGGCCAGTTGAAAATGTTTGTCTCAAGAGCCAATAATAATATAGGAACAAACCATTTATCAAATGCAGAGGGATTGTGGGGATTTTTTTCAGTGCTTTCATAAAGAAAATTTGAGACTTGAATTCAGTAGTTCAAACTATGACTGAACCTACTGCCTTTCAAATGTTGAACTATTGCACCACACAATTTGAATTGTTCACCCTTGCTTCAGAAGGGCAACGTTTTTCTGTTAATAGTGGGGGTCTGCCTAAAAATGACACATCTTATGGAACAAAATCAGCCCATCAGTAGATCAAAGTTGATCTTTCATTTTATCACAATTTTTAACGATGAAACTATAAAGGCATTTGAAAATTTCACAGCTGATGACTGTAACTGCAACAGAGGTCATCGCATCACATTACTTGTAGCAGCGACACCCCCCCCCCCCAAAAAAAAAATAAATAAAAAAATAAAAGATATAGTAGAATAGGTGATTTGTGCCATCAAAGATCATAGAGAGATCTGAAGTTGCCTCATCGGCTTTGACTCGAAAGCATTTCAAAAACAACATTAGAGATGTGTCGTAATTAGCATTCTCAGCCCACATCAGGAGGACTCCGGACCAATTCCAGGTCAGGGGCTGTTTGTGGGATGATGATTGTATGAGTTATTTTTAAGAGGCGATTCTGCTTCCTTCCACAAGCTACAGACATGCACATTAATATGTATGGCTGTCTCTGCGTCAGCCTCTTTGATTGATAAAGCAGCTACAGGGGAGTGAGAGATGGATGGACAGGTCATTTTCTGAGTCTGAAGAAGAAAAGGTGCCCGTGCAAGCAGCGTAGCGTGGCTACCATTCCTAATACGACACCTTTTTAGTTCGCTGCTCTGAGGTGAGTATTTTAACTGAAATGATGAATATCCTTGAGTTTTTGTTGTGATGTCCTGGATTTCTTGGATGAAGATGTCGTAAATCCTTTCACTTGTCGAATCACATGTTTCAGAGACAAGCTTGGACTCACCAGGTTTGTCATTTTGAATATTTGACAAAAAAGCATCTTGAGATTTCAGCTTGAAGCTCTGCTGCAACTCACACAGAATCATTTCAACACTTTGGTTTTGTCATTGATCGATCCCTTTGTTTGATGGTCAAGGCCCGATGAGCCGAAGTGATTAACTAACGATCTACTTGCTCTTTTCGCCGCGTTGCTTGCACCGGCCCGGCTGATGACTTTCCATTAGCCAGTCCTCTGATCAGCGGACGTCTTTATCTGATGCTCCAACCGCCGCTTCTGAGACGAGGCATGATGAACCTTTAATTTATGCCGCGAGCCGCGCGCCAAATAACTGGCAGCACAACAGATCCACTCCTCGCCTTGCAGTCAATTGCCTTATGATGGGGAAGGGGGGAACGGACGAGTAAAGCTTAAGCTCAGGACCCTCTGGAAATGGAGGTCATTTGGGAAACAGAAATGGAATCTTAACTACCTGTAAAAAGCCCTCACCGCAATCTAAAGCTCTCAAATCCATCACTGAATGTAAACTGCAACCCAGAGCCTGTTCATCATTGTTATTGCCTGACTGCATTATGAATACTGAACACTTTCTAACTACTGAAGCCTTTTATAAGTTTTATGGCCGCAGTCATTCATTCATTATCTTTGAAAATTCAAGGGTTTGCGAGACCTTGGGTTTCGCTGATAATGTCCCGATTACATGTTCCGTCCCAGAATAGAAAAGTGATGAATTGCAAATAGCCGGTCACATCAAACTCTTACATTTTGTATTAAAGCCTATCACACACAGGAGTGTATACACACACTCACACACACATCAAAACTCACTTACTGTCGACAAATTAAATCACTGCCAATTACAACGCGGCTGTGAGGCTTTTATTTTCTTAACAAGGAAGAATGGCAATTAATTATGCCCAGTGATTAAAATCTGCATTTCCTCTGTGGCGTTGCACAAAGAACAGAGTGCATTAGGGCAAAGCGAGGTGGGAGTCGGGCCGAGATTGTCCGCCAATAACAAAACATTTAGCACCGAAAAGCCTGACAAATGAGATCAGATTCATGGTCCTGCATTCAAACACCCAGTTTAAATATCAGGAGTGCTGACACCGACCGCCATATTTACACTTATAGCACTTCCTCAACACTTCTTCAGCTTTGTTTAACCTAATGCAGGCACTTCTCCTCATCAATTTTCCTCACTTTGAGAAACTTTCCATTACCCTTTTTTCCTCTGTCCTTTCTTGGTACAAACTTTTCATCTCTATTGAGATTCAGGAGGTTTGAAAGCAGAACCGGCCAACAGCATTCATCATAATGTTTGCAGTCTTGTATGACAGCATTTTCATACAGCAAGGTCATAAGAGTCAGCTGGTAAAGAAACCATTTCTGTCAACTAAGTGTGGTAGTTTTGACGTACTCAGGCAAAGCTTCAACAAAATTTCAAGTGAAAATACAGCTTTTTTGCAGCTTTTTTTTCAGAAAAGTTTTGCCTTTACACAGCAAAGTTTCGAAAAAGATGTCCATTCACACAAAAACCCTGAAAAAGATGTGGGAAGAGACAGTCCACTGTAAACATTAACAATAGTGAGTATACAGACATTCGTACGGGCAGGCGATGAAGCTGGACTGTGGCTGTTTCTCAGTCGGCAGAGTGGTCGTTTCTCTCAGTCAGGAGGTTGCAAGTTCGATTTCCCATCTGACCCACATGTCAAAGTGTCCTTGAGCAAGACACTGGACTCCAAACTGCTCCCAAGGGATGGACTGAGCACCCTCTTGGCAGCCGTCTCCATTGGCGTGTGAGAGCGTGTCTGAATGGCTGAATATGATGAACAGTGTAAAACGCTTTGGGGACCGCTCAAGCGGTGGAATGGTGCTATATAAATGACATTCATTTACTCTTATCTATAAAACTACCAAGTCCCAGAAAAATATGGACTGGGAGTGACGCCACTCTGGAGGCCACCATTGCTGTCAATCCGGTCGTGCGTGTGCAAACTGTTTCCAAACAGTTCCATTTCCCTCCGTTTCCAGGGATAAAAGCTGGAGTGTGTTCGAGAACTGGCACCTTGTGAGCCGTATTATGTTCACTGCTTATGGTAGGAAATAAACAAAGAGAGAAAACTGATGTTGTCAACATCTACAAATGATTAACTCCTCAGCTAAGACAGTGGGAAGAACACAAGGCCCAGGTAAGCAGTACACACGACCTAAAGGGTGACAGTGTAATGGTAAAGGGACACATTTTCTATCAACACCGCCATGTGAGCTGCAAAGAGGTCAGCAAACAATATCATATGACCTGAAAGCAATGAGCGGGAGCGCACAAGCGCACACAAACAGAAAGCTGCTCATTTTTTGCAGCATGTAATTTCAAGCATGAAACCATTTCCCCCCCTCCGCTCGCACAGGAAACGGCATTGTTAAATTATGCCAACCGCACGCTTGCCCACTCTTACTGGAAGTAGCCGTGCTTTTAGCAAAATGATACACAGGGACACTGAGAGCCAGAGGAAAGCATGGAAATGAAGTGAGCAGACAGGAGGAGGCTGAAGCAAATGAAACATGACAACCTGTGGTAACCAAGCCGGTGCTTCATTGTTCTCTGACAACCTTTTACTTTTCAGCACAGGGAAAAGTGGAGAACAGCATGGAGGGGTTTGTGTATATCGCGGTGTTTGTGTGCAAAGAAACACAGCAAAACAGGATGTTTGGGAGGCGTTAAGCTTTAGTTCAGAGTATTTCTTTAGGAATGTATTATTCCTCTAGACACAAAATGAAGACGACGCTCAATTAGCGAGTATTACAGCAAAAAAGCAAACAAGCTGAACACCACTCTAATTGCTGAATGATATTTTATCACAATACAGGTAAATTCTGGTTTCATGTCTGCACAATGGCTGCTAGTGAAGCTGTAGCAAGAAGAAGCAAATCGAGCCAGCCCTCGATAGATTGCCTGTGAGAAAATATGAAGACCCCTTTTGATGGTCTGTTTTACCATAAAACAAAGTAAAACCGAACACTGACAGACACAAACACTCAACAACATACGAAAGCAGCAGCCTCAAATATCAAAGCAGTGAGCCGTTTTCCCATGTCTGCCATTGATGCTGGAACGTGTACTATTCTGGTTTTATCTGACATGTGCATGTTTCTGAATGAAAGAGGAGCCTGAACTCCACTGAACAGAATCCCACTGCCTGCATTGGACAGACACCTGCATTATGAGTCCAGCCAACACAAAGCTACTTCATGAAAACAGTGGCAAGCACCAAAAAATTAAGCAGACTCTAACAGAAAAGGATGCTCATAACCCAAAAGAGTTTGCAGCAGGTTACTGAAAGCAATCCTGGACGTGCAATTTTCTGTTAATGTGCTGCAAAAATATCAAATTAAAACATGGAAATGATGGCTTTTTCGATTAATTACAAAGAGAATTACTATCAGTAGTACAGTATAGGAGGAGTCTGTGAAAGTTGATGTGAATTGTGTGCAATGCATCATTTTGGAGTGGCGGCTTCAGCATATATAGCAACACTTCACACTAAACTGAG
The DNA here is from genome assembly GCF_902148845.1 of Salarias fasciatus. Classification (NCBI taxonomy): domain Eukaryota; kingdom Metazoa; phylum Chordata; class Actinopteri; order Blenniiformes; family Blenniidae; genus Salarias; species Salarias fasciatus. Next base: position 9,867,498 of record NC_043759.1, read on the forward strand.
GTCACAGGTCAATTCGAGTTCACCACTACTGAAAGGAGGGCACACTGAGGCAAGATGAATGTTTGCATAAATCTTCAATAATAAGCTATAAGCTCTCTGGAGTAGGATTCTATTGAGAGAAAACACCAAATAGCAGTGGATCGGTTTATTTAGGGGCCCCAAAATTATGTGCATAAACAGAGATACAGCCTACCTTTTGTTAAAAAAGAAAGAAAAAAAAAATGTTTGAGAGGCTAATATATTGCCTCTGGCACCAGAAGCAAGATGGCATAAAAAGATATGTGAAGACTGCTGAGACATTTCAGTGTGAAACATGATATTCAGTGTCAAAGAAGTAGCTTTTAGCGGGGCATTAAAGCCAAACCACACATCCAGCAGCACAAAGCAGCGGCTGGAAAGGAAAAGGTAGGCATTTTGTTTTAAAGTGGACAGTAATAACTGCTGCCTTAAAGCCGACTGGAAACCTGTCGGAGAGAGCAAATGTCTCGCATTGCAGACATTTCTGCTTAATTAAAAGAGTTTGCGAGGTGGCACAAAGGCAGAGTGTCAGAAAGTGGCAGCAGACGAGCGGAGAGAGAGATTCAGGACCGATACAAAAGATGTTTAGAGGCTGCGAAAGGTTCAACTACCTATTAGGAAAGGGTGACAGATGAGTGCGTCCACGGTGAATTTTCTGGTGCTTTTAGGAATTTTCTACTTTTTGGTTTTTCATGTTTTTAAGTAAATTTGCATATTCTGATAAACAGTTTAACCAAACTAAATTAGTTTATGTGCAATAATGTAGGGAAAAAAAACTTTTAAAGTCTGTGCTGAAAATTAATGAGGTGCCATTAATTCCTCCAAGCACTGCTCAGATATTGGCCTTACCTCCCATGCATGTCTGAAAAACATTTCTGCGATAAAACTGCAGCAAAAACTTCATCTTTTTAAACTGGTAACGATTTTTTTTATTACACCAGGAACAAAAATAACAGCATGTTGCAATTTTCCAGTAACAAACAAAGCATCTATTGACTGATTAAAAACTGCAATGCAGCCTCAGCATATGATAATAAAGCACGGGGAGAGTAAAAGGGAGTGCAAGTGAGGGAGATCAGGGTGAATCAGCAGACAGCTCAGGAGTGAAAACACACACACACACAAATATACACAAATGCACAGAGTTCACCAAAGGACAAGAAATGGCAATCCGGCACGAAACACTGCAGCAGACAAGTCTGGAAGACATTTTTTTTCCCCACACATTAGCTAAAACTCCATGTGTGTGTGTATCCATTTAGAGGAACACACATGCACCAACACATATCAAGGAGTGTATAAGCAGGCACAGCTGCTCGGTACACACAATCAAAAACAAACGGCTGAATGTCACAGAAGCAAAGCTTCAACAAACTCCCTTGAAACAATTTCCTCCATATGTCACAGTGTTTCCTGAGAGGAAAAAGTAGAAGAAAAAAAAACACACTAAATAAATATTCCAACATCAAAGCACTCTACTGTAGCCTTTTAAAAGTGAACTGCTTTCACTCGGGTGACACTTGAAGGTAATACTGTTGATAATTTTAGGCAGACACACACAGTGAATGAAGAATGCCCCGCCGTACTTCAAAATCTTCACTCCACGGCTGCGAATCCACTCATTCAAACTCCCTAATCAGGCATTGAGATATTTTTGTTTTGATACAATAAGCGCGTTTGCCAACAGAAACGGAGGACATGTGCATATTTATAGTCCATGGAGAGCCCTCACACCCCTCCCTTTGGATTTCTTCAACCTCTTTGGTTTCTGTGCAGCTACTTTTTTTTTTTTCACCAAAGATTTATGTGCGATGCAAGTTTAGATACAACAGAGATGGCAACATGAGGACATTGCAGAATCCAACCCCCACCTTTCCTCATAATACTTTGATAGCTTTCATAATCTTTAAATATTTTGTAGTCTCCACTGTAAAATAAAGCACAGCCACAACTTCCTGTTGGTTCTGAAAAACTCTGCTGATATTTTTGTTTCTGGCTTCGACTATTTATTAGCCGTCAACTCAAAACAGACAAAACTAATAACTGAGGGCGACCAGTTGTTAAATTGTTGTATTTGTGCACAAATTTGGTCTGGAGCCTCAAGTATTTTCATCCAATCAAGGTATTAAAAGAGAAAGCTGGGATCAAAGTGACAGAGAGTGAGTGTAAATAAAGGAGCGACTTCACGTTGGATGACAGCACTCCTCCGGCATTGATGAAGCAGACAGGGTCTGAGACACACGCCGCGCAGAACAAATAAGAATGAGGCCAATTTGCTGGAGGCAATGAGGAAAAATAAAGCAACAGTGGTCATTCACTTTTATCTTACGGACTTCTTGTATGAAACATAATATACGGTCTAATATGGGGTATTAGGATGAGACGCGAAGAAAGAAAGAGGGACAGACAGATTCATCAGTGTTCTCACGCAGCAATCGAAGCATTTCGTTTTTTGCATGAAGAAATTAAATGAATCAAGATGGAGAAAAGTGTTTGTAATGAAGCCTCATTATTTCTCCGATCTGCATCAAATCAGACAATTTTATATTCATTTGAAACATTTTTTTTTTTTTTTAATGAATGAATTACATTCATGACAAGATTGAACATGCAAATCACAGCCGGAAGCTTTTAGTGAAACTAACGATGAGGCGCATTTCTTTTAATTAATGGTTTTGTAAAAGTAGAATCACCTGAAGTCATACTTCAAACGTTTCCAGACCAATTCTGATCATATGAGAGACAAGTGATTGCCATGTGTTTATTTAAAACAATAAAATAGCCTGAGAAGCATTAGTGACTCGATTAAAGCATTTACAGGACAGCTGATAAGCTAAACCGTGCACAAACAGCTCATGGCTATTTTTTTTTTTTTTTTTTTCTGCACGAGTTGAGACACGGCATACACAGTCCTTAGTTATGGTCAACCTCTGCAAACATGGAAGGAATAAAAAATTCACTACTTAACTTAGCAAAATGATAGAAATTCAAAGCACGGGTGAGTTGTTTTCATAGTCATCACCCAACCAAATGGATTCCTATCAAGGCAGAAACTCGTCAGAGTCTATCAGAGATTCGGGAGATTACAGTGACTAATCAATCAGCCGTCTGCATTGCACGTAAGCATTACTGTGATTAATAAAAACGTGGTTAAAAATGAAAAGACGTGAGTTATTTCTGGACCGTACAAGTTGAAGACAAACAGCTCAATCAATCACAATCAGCAGCGTCTGGAGAACGAGCCCCGCCACTGGCAGCACAAGCAGCGGCGCAGGTCAAGCTCATAGCTGAAGATCTGTGCTATAGTTACAAATTAAACATCAAAACACTAAATATCCACAAAGTGCTGTTTCTTTCACGCTGAACAAAACGCATATAAGCCACCATCTTTGATAAACAGAACAGTTCTCAGGCAATTATGTTCAGGATTCTGCAATAGCTGGTTTGTTTCCTTCATTAAACTGAGCTATAACTTAAAATCCCTTTAGTATCCTTGTGTAAACAGAATCAAGTCCTCCATAAGAGCATCAAATTCACACATGCATTACCAGTGCAACTTCCTGAAAAAAAAGAAAAAAAAAAATCGAAGGATCTACTTTACCAACGTCATCAGCATGCCACACACACACACACACGGAGGACACATGTCATGCCACCCAGTCTGACAAACGCCGACCTGTGACTGATGTGTTGAAGCGTGTGGTGAACATATCATCATGGCCGTGCGTGACACGGCGGCCGACAGGTTAATGACCACTGCTGTCATCACAGTCTGTTTTGGCAGCTCTCCGCTTCACGATCATCACATCTTATTACCGCTGCCAATCACAGGGGTGAGTACTACCAATTTCACCTTTCTATCAAATGAGCAGCAGAAAGGAAAGACATCATTTTTTATCAACTATGATGGAAGTCGGAGGGGCGGGGGAGGAGAAATTCACCTTTAATGGTATCAGTGAGAACCAGGAAATGACCAAAACTGAACTCCTTCATGCAACTGCTTATGACTGCTCCTCTACATGTAATCACGTTGAGGCAGTTTCTTCTTTTCTTTCAGCTGATCGTCGCCACAGCTGCTGTTGTTTGATCTGGTATGAGGATGGCCATCATTGCTTCACCCTCCCCCCACCCCAAAAAAAAAAAAAAAAAAAAAAAAAACCTTCGAGATGTTTAAATATTTTGTTAATTTGATATTTCAGAAAAGAATTTATTTCTGTGTGTAACTTGAACATAATTTCCCTTAAGGGACCAATAGTATCTATATTCCTTTATCTGACAAACAAAACAGCATTCTTAAGTTTTCCAGTTCCTTTTCTCAGTTGTTTCAAAGATATTTAATATTTTGCTAATATTCAAGAGTTTTGACTTCGTCTGGATAAAACTCCTGTGTTCTGTGAAAGTAGACATGGAACTGGTTACAATGCAAACAACAATAATCCCCATCAACACTTATCTCCAGTTGTCCATAACGTATAACAGTGCTTACTAATAATCAAGGAGGAGCTGCTGTAAAAAGAAATGCTGGATAATCCTTGTAGACATCTGTATGACATTTTGTGAGAGTATTAAAACCTTTCAGTGGCCTTGAACTCTGTTAATCAAATTCATCATCCTCGACCAGTGGAGCATTTAAAGACATTTACTCAAGGTCTTTCTGCGAGACTCAATTTAAAACAAATGAAAACCATGACCTCAACCTTTAATCAGCAAATGCTAGTTTGCCTGATTTCGGTTCATCCTGCAGTGATTCATCCTTCGTGTTTACTCAGTTTGAAGAAGTGAAAATGAGACGCACAAACAGCCTGAACGCAAAATGCCTGCAGCCGTCACTGGTGAAAATGAATGAAAACACACTAACCCACGATGGCACATTTAACGGCAAGACACAGTATCTAAATATACATATGATGACTCTTATCGCCCCTCATGTACTAATCATCGATCATATCTTATCGGAAGTTTTTAATCTTGAGAAACCTCATCGATTTAAATATATTAGCGTCACAGCCGAGGTCCAACCTGGCGGCCTAATCAAGGTAAGGTGCCTCACGGAACTGATGGCCTTTAAAAGCATAATTCAGACCCAAAGCTGCATGCCTTCCTCCTGAATTTGTATGAGCTGTTAGTAAAACACAGGTGAACTCTTGCCCCCATCAACAAAACTGCCTGATAATCTTCTCTCTGACTTGGCAATTATCTCAGTCCTTGACCTGGTAGAGCGAGGAGAGAGAGAGAGAGAGAGAGACGGGGAGAACACGGGATGTGGGCATGTCAGTGTATCGGACTGGGAGTGCCAGCGGAGCCGTGGGATGCAGAGATCTCTCCGTCTGGCCTTTACTGAGCGCGCTCTGAATGAACTCATCAATATTCATTGACCTGCTC